>NW_023270426.1:11710304-11833051 GCF_011800145.1 Mirounga leonina
AAAGAAAGAAAGAAAGAAAGAAAGAAAGAAAGAAAGAAAGAAAGAAAAAGAAAGAAAAAGAAATTTAAACATAACCCATTTGTCAAACTCTCGACCACCAGCCACAGTATTCAGCTACCCTGATGGGAGAGTGGTAGATCTACAAAGCAGAGGGTAACAAGGCTTGCCTAGGCTCTCACTGACTTTCCATGTATGTCTTGCAGCTTCCGTACATCAGTTTATAGATTTATGGGATCTCATATAGGGAATCTTTCCATGTAGTGGAATGAGATGGTGTGTGACCATCCTTTATTTAATGTTATCTAATGGCAAAGTATTTAAGAGGAGTATTTAAGAGTCTGTCAAATTTAAAGATAAGTCACATATATATAATTTTTATTAAAATTAAATTAAATGCATTAATTAAATTAAAAAATGCATTTCAAATTTGTCTACCTTCCTGTGATAATAAGTGAATGTCGATGCTAAAGCACCCAGAAGATTAAAAAACAAACAAACAAACAAACAAAAAACAACAAAGCAGGGCTACTGGGTGGTGTAGTCAGTTAAGCATCTGACTCTTGATTCTGGCTCAAGTCATGATCTCAGGGTTGTGAGATCGAGCCTCAGGCTCAACATTGAGCGTGGAGTCCGCTTGAGATTCTCTCTCCCAAAAAAAAACCCCCAAAGAACAAAAAAAACCTCACCCTTATTTGCTCCCTCAAGGTAAAGGTGACATTTTAAACATGAGTGGAAAGAAATGACTACATGATGAAAGAATTTTAAGGTAGAGACATAGCATTTTGAAAACAGATCTTTGGAAATGGAAACGTGACTTTGCTGCCAAAATTAAGTAAGCATATTATCTATTTTTTTAAGCCTCATTTCTTACACTTTTAAAAACTTAGAAACACAGTTTTCTAGGCTGTTTTAAAATCATCTACGCAGAGTTTCACTGAATTTAAACCAGTAAAAATGTAACAAAGGAAAACCTTTGTGTTAATGGATAAGAACCACTAACTCAATGACATCATGGAACATGGAAATGTACCAGGTAAATTTCAACAAAACCTTTCTATTTTAGATACGAAAAAAATTATAATTTCACAAGTGGAGTCAAGTTTGCACTTCATCCATATGAATCTACTTATCTTTATTAGATATCTTCTTCAGCTTTGTTTTCATTAAAACCAAGTGTGAAATTAAACTGGACTTACGAGCCAACATTGCATCACGATAAAAGGAATATTTTCAAAACAAAAGCACACTCACTCAAGTTTTGCTAGATAGTAATTATAAATAACAATATGACAAAGATGTATTCCATTAATATTAAAACTTAAATACTTAAAAAATAATTGTTGCAGAAGTCTCTGTATTTCTATTTTTGTATATTCTATAATAAACATATTAATAGAACACCACATGCACAGATTTTTTTTTTAGAGATTACTTTTTTAATCTATGTAAGACCATTTGAACACAAGTCCATTTCTGGAAGAATGGAAGTAATTGACTGAGTTTAGGATTTTTGCCACCCTCGTGTGAGGGGGCTCTGGGTCAGATTTAATCGGATTTAGAGAGTTCTGGAGGAAATTCACATACTTTAATCTGTTACCTCTGCTCCGAATAGTTTTCCTTTAACTTTTGGAACCGAAATCCACAAATCAAATCCATTCATATTTTAATAACAGAAAGTCCTGTCTTCCACAAACCCAGATTAAACCCAGCATATTTTTAATACTATTCTCCCCAACTCCTCATTTAAAACACCCGAACTGGCCATCTTGCTGAACATGGGGAAGAAGGACTCTCAAAAACAGTTCGACTCCTCTAAGATGGAATAAATACAATCTGTATCTTAAAGAGATGTTTTCATTTAAAATAAACTTATGAAGAAATTAAAACTCAACAGTCAAAGGAATGGACTTCTCAAAGAGGAGGACAAACATCGTGAGGTCAGCCTCCTCTGCAGTATCTCCAAGGGGTCCTTTTGCTCTGAGTAAAGTTTCCGATCACTCCATCACTTGCCTAGTTCACTGCCCATGGCCACCAACATGTGATAATATCAAAGAAGAGCCTCCCCGCCCATCCACCACCGAACGTTAGCCAAATGCGTCACACAGTTACTCACCCACAGTGTCGTTAACAGAGAAAATTGGGGAAAGAAGAATTTCCTTCCTCTCATCTGCAGATAATCATCTTCTGTCCTAAAGCATAAATTTTGATTACCCAGATTATTTTAGCTTTCAGAGTCACACGGGTTATTAGTGGTAATAAAATCATTCAGCTTTATAAAAATTTTTTTAAAAATTTCCAACCACAGTGTTTAAGAATCTGACCTCACAGCACATTATCCACCCACTATGGTAAAGTAATTTTCTCTTTGCTGTCAGTGTGATCCTTTTTTCATTTCTCTAGCTACAATTCAAAAAGAAAACAAAGTGATGTGACTGAACTCATGAGGGCACACATGTTTGCAGCCAAGGAATGGGGTTTTTTGTTTGGGTTTGTTTCATTTGTTTTTCCATAGAAATCTAACTAGCCTACATGGATGCCAAAATCAAGAGCTTATGCACACTGTCCTTAAACCCAGTGGAGGCGATCACCTAATGGAGAGGTGAAATCCTTCCAGCTCAGCTAACTTTGTCCTTACCACCCCAATGACTATGGCTTTGAGACATAGCTCAAGGACTCTGCCCTGACTGTCCTAACGAAACTTCTAGAAACTTTCCTTCCCTCAACTATCCCTGCTAAAATGTGCATTAAAGTTTATGTTTATTTTTAATACTTGTTCATTTCTAATACCTAAGCCTTCACAAACCAGTAGGCAAAAATTACTATTTTCAACAAGTGTCTCACATTTCAAGGAAAATGCATGTTGGCAAAGCTATGAAACAGCAGTATTCTTTGTGGATCCATGTCTATCTCTGGAGCGAAGAATCAAGTTTTCAAAGAGCCCAGTGAGGCATGCAGGAATCCAAGCAGGCACTTGGAAAAGCACTGTGTTCTAAAAAGCTACAGAAGTGTATATATAATATGATTCTGTTTTGTTTTTTTTTTAATTCCACATACTGAGACTGGGAAGCAGCAAACAAAATACTTCTAAATGTTACGAGTAGTAGAATCACATTTTTTTCTTTTTTTCCTATACGTCCCTATGTTTTCCAAAATATCTGCCATAAACTTCTATTTTTATAACCACATTGTTTTAAAGCATATGAAGTAGAGGAGAAGAATTTTCTTTCCATTACTGCTGGTCTGAAGCATATATTATCTGAATTTTAGAGCATTTGGTTATGAGAAAGATTTCTCCCAACTATATTTGTGCTATATCCAAGAGACAAATTATGTCTGCTTTATATAAAGATTTCTTTTAATAAACCATATTGCAAATTGTTTGCTTTTACAGTCACTAAATCACCACTCTGTTTGAATTCCTCTTGGTCATACCTAGTCGAGTATTTAACAAAACGGGAATGCTTAACAAAGAATTACCATATAGCAATTGCTTTGGAGATCTTGTTCAATAGTTTTTAGGGATCGTGACTCTATTTTTCATAATTAAATAACTCTCTACTTACTACACACTTTCACCGGATAATACATCCTTCTGCTGCTGAGAACAAGTAGGTAATGCTAATATGTTTTCTTCAAGTAAATATGTTAGGAATTTTGCAGGGTTGAGTAGAGTGGGAACCAAAAGAAGACAGAGAGAGCTAATCATTGGTTATATATAGCACATACATCAAGGACGAAGGTATGAAAAATGTTGGCTTGAATAAGAAAACCAAGAAGAAGAAATTTTCAGAAGTGTTTTGTTTAAAAAAAAAAAATAGTCTATTCAACAGCTGAATTTGAAACGGAGTTTACCAGTTGTTACAGTAAATATATTCAAAGTGAATCATATAACCACTAATTAGGTTTGAATCACTCAAGTGTACATTTGCTGTGACAACAGTTTTCCCTTTACAGATCATCCCTCTATTTATAAAAGAGCTGAAAATTAACATTTCCTGCTTTTGTCAAACTGAAGCATCTTTCAATGTTCCCAGCAAACATCTGAAGGATTCTTGCATCCTGAGATCATCTGGCCATTATGTTTTCAAGTGTTGTCTCTTTTCAAGAACTGGGTGAGACACACAGAATAAGCGATTGCAGATTCTCTGTAAAATAGCAACAAGAAGACAACAAAAATACCCGGTGTAGGAAAGATCATGGGTTACCATTCATGGCAGATGGGAAGCAACATAAATTGACAGTGGACGTTTTCCTTCTGTTTTGCACATGACTAACCACATGTGAAGCCTGAACCCCAGAGAAATAAAAAAAAACAAGGTTGTGTAGCTGTGTTTTTAATACTGTGATTAGTAGTATATCCAGATTTAAACAGATTTTTTTTTCCTCCTAATTGAAATCGTTTCTTAAATAACATCATTTCAAGAGCATGTGCTGGTTCCAATACCAAATACAGCCTAACGCCCACTCATTTTCACAAGTATTCATCTCAAAGGGGGACAGTTTTCTAGGTAATTTTAATATAGCATCCCCTAATCAAATCAGCCACACTGAGACACTGCTGTCAGGAAGGAAGCAGTGTTTTTCTCCAGGCCTGACAGCTGCAAGTGCTAAATAGAGGAAGAATATTCTCATTCTACTGTGGACTGGGTGCTCTCTAATCTCTGAAAAATAAAAGTGCTGTTCAGGCCCTGAAATTCACTGCACATTAGAGGACATCTTAAGATCTGTAGCGTAGTCTCAGGTCTTAAAGGAGTGAATAAAGTCATGCTTTGTCATGGGATTTACCCAATTCCCCAAGTGGCACACCCACAGTCAATTGCATAAAGGTCAATTACCTAGAAGATGTTTCCAACTTATTTTTCTGAGCACATTCTTATCTTCAACATCTTTCTCATATCTTACTCTTTTAAGTTTTCTTTCCATTTCTTTTTTTTCTTAAAATCTCTATACTTCCTCATGCTCCCTATAAGCTTTTTGTGATTAAGTAATTCCCCAAGTTGAATTCTTGGCAACACATTATTCTGAAATCCACTCAAAACTGATATACTGAGGTCACTTTTTAAGAGATGAATGATCCCACTCTTTCTAATCTACTGCTATAGTCATGCCCTGTCATTCCCTAATAATTTTGCCTTCTGCAATACCCTTTGTATTTTATTGTCAAGCCCATGCTGTTTCTCATCTATGAAATGCCTTTCACATACCCATGTTCATCCTTCACTGTCAAAATGGCACTCATCTTTCAAGGACTCATACAAATAACACCTTTTCCCTGTAGCTTTCCCCTGAGTGTTTTATTTATAATTACACTATGCTTTGGCTAATAAAGCCCTTTCTCACCTGGAAAGTTTTCCTCTTTGACAAGATCCTACAGACACATGGACAGAGAGGTAAAGAAGAAAGAGATATGCACCTAGCTAGCCAAGTCAACTAAACCAAACTTACTAATCAATAAGATGGTCGGTGTCAGAGCTAAAGAACCCTCACAATCAATACCTCTCCCCAGGCACCCATTAGTCAGCATTATACTCTGTAGTTCTGGGGCTGCTCTCTTATCACCATAAACATCTTGAAGGCTTATTTATATTTGTAACTCAGCATCTGGTCAATATCTACTGCTACTCAAGGCTTAACAAATGTATGTTGAAACTGGCTGAATTTTTCTTTTTTTTTTTTTTTTTAAGATTTTATTTATTTATTTGAGAGAAAGAATGAGATAGAGAGAGCATGAGAGGGTCAGAGGGAGAAGCAGACTCCCTGCTGAGCAGGGAGCCCGATGCGGGACTCGATCCCAGGACTCCAGGATCATGACCCGAGCCGAAGGCAGTTGCTTAACCAACTGAGCCACCCAGGCGCCTGAAACTGGCTGAATTTTTCAACTCTAGTTTTTCTTGTTTGTTTCTTTCGGGGTTTTTCATTTGCTTGTTTTTGGTTCTGGTTTTGGTTTTTTTAGTACACATAGGAACATTTCACTGCAAGAATGATTACAAACAGTAAAACAGGCTTTCAAGAGGGTAGACGAACCCCCTCAATGGAAATTATTTTCAGTGGCATTGACCATCAATCATTACTACAGAATTTAAGTAAGAGCACTGCTGATAAAGGAATTTAATTATGGAAGATTCTTTTTTGACTTCCAAAGCAACAGAAGAATAAGAATGAAGTTTAAGATGCTATACAGACAAAAATGGTGAGTTTACAAAGGCAAAAGCAATTTGGTCTAAAAATTAAACAAGCTCTCACAGACTGTGATTCTAAACATCTCCCCCCGCCAAGACTTTACATTTCATTTAAAGATGAGTGTCATGACATTCAGCTTTCCTGGACTGAGGTTCAGAGTTGTACTCAATTGAAAAGCAGTCTGTTTAGGAAATGGTCCTCATTCTGATGTTGCTCTTTGAATGATCAGTTTGATCTCATGTTTCACACAGTAGCAACATGAACACAACCAATATTTCTGAGTTTTTTAACCACATGAATTTGAGAAAAGAATCTTTCAAATGACAACTTCTTGATATGTCTTTAATTAAGCAATCAAACAGACCACCCAAGAAAACATAGTTTTGTGTAATAAAACCTGCCCTTCAGAGTTATATTTTTGAATCAAAGCAACTCGAGCACATGGGGAAAAAAAGAATTATTTTTCTACAGAAACTATGCATATGATTTTCCTATTCAATTACCCCTCTGTCTAGTACAGTTGCATAAACAATACCATTCATTCATTCGAAAACTAGTTATTGCCCTTATGGGCACTGTGAGTACATACAACTCAAGATAGTCAACCACACAAAATAGCCAAGTTTTGCTTTGGCCTCATGTAAAGAGTTAAGTGTTATTGTTTTATGATTAAAAAAAGAGGCAGATGAGGAATAGGAAAGAAGGAAGAGGAAGAGGAAAAATTAGGAGGAAAAGAAGTAAGGAAGAGAAGGAAGGGGACACCTGGTTAGCTCAGTCAGAGGAACATGAGACTCTTGATCTCGACCCACATAGGAGGTAGAGTAAAATAAAAAACAGGGGCACCTGGGTGGCTCAGTCGTTAAGCGTCTGCCTTCAGCTCGGGTCATGATCCTGGGGTCCTGGGATCGAGCCCCGCATTGGGCTCCCTGCCCAGCAGGAGGCCTGCTTCTCCCTCTCCCGCTGCTTGTCTTCCCTCTCTCACTGTGTCTCTCTTTGTCAAATAAATAAATAAAATCTTTAAAAAAAATAAATAAAAATAAAAACAAAAAACAACAAAACAAAAAGTAAAAAAAGATACTTAAAAAAAGGGATGAGAAGAAATAATAATATTTCAAAGAAGTTATCCATAAAAAAGAAGTTATCTGTCTTGCTGTTGAGCATCATTGATAATTTGTTTTAGAATTGATTAAAGCAATACACACACACACACAGACACACACACACACACATCTTTTCCCGCAGCTTTGTTAAAAATTACATAAAACTACAGAAAATCAAAAATAAAGGAAAAAACCTCAAAGAAGCCAAAGGGAAAAAAAAATACCACACCTATAGAAGAACAAAGATAAGAATTACATCCGACATGTCCTCAAAAACCATGCAAGCAAGGAGAGTAGAGTGAAATAGCAAAAGTGTTGACAGAAAAAACCACCAACCTAGAATTCTATACCCTACAAAAAAATCCTTCAAAAATAAAAAAGAAATAGACTTTCTTAGACAAACAAAAACTGAAGGAATTTGTTGCCTGCCTTGTAAGAAATGTTAAAAGAAGTTATTTAGAGTGAAGGGAAGTGATATAGGTCTGAAACTCAGATCTACATAAAACGAGCAAGAGCATCAAAGGAGGAATAAGTGAAGGTAAAATGAAATATCGAAGATGTTGGGTTTTGCCAGCAGGGATGATCTGAGACAATACTCTTCTAGACATATGGCATAAAGTACAAATGAAAAAGAAATACATGCATATAGGAAAGTAAAATCATGCTATAGAAATAAAGGGATGGGTTTTTTTTATTTTTTATTTTTATTTTTATTTTTTTAAAGATTTTATTTATTTGAGAGAGAGAGCACATGAGAGGGGGGAGGGTCAGAGGGAGAAGCAGACTCCCTGCCGAGCAGGGAGCCCAATGCGGGACTCGATCCAGGGACTCCAGGATCATGGCCTGAGCCGAAGGCAGTTGCTTAACCAACTGAGCCACCCAGGCGCCCAGGATGGGCTTTTTTTAATAGGATGTTTACCTATGGCTTTCCATTAGACTGAATATAGAAGTGGAAAGAAATTTTAAATGTCTCTCAAGAGTTAAATTTCCATTAATATGTGAATAATCAGAAAGCATTATGATTACTTGAAAGAGACAGAAAAAGACATCAGGGACCTACTTCCCCAACATGCATCTTGGATTTTTTATTTTGTTTTGTTGTTGTTGTTATTGTTTGGCTGGGTACAGTATACTTTACTGATGGTACATGACAAGGTAGGGCTCTCCCAAATCTTCCCTTTTTCATGGGGTCTGGGATGGAAACTGTGTTGAGGTTGGGAGATTCTCAGTGTGTTGGGGGACGGATCGGGGTGAGGTCTCCCCAGCAGCTGAGGGCCTCTCTCTTCATCTTGCTCTCACTGGACCTGGTGGTCCAGAGGGCTCTTACTCCTTGGAGGCCATCTGGACCATAAGGCCAAATTCATTGTCATACCAGGAAATGAGCTTGACAAAGCAGCCACTGAGGGCGTTTCCAGGCCCATCATCAAAGGTGGAAGAATGGGTGTCGCTGCTAAAGTCACAGGAGATGACCTAGTCCTCAGTGTGCCCCAGGATGCCCTTGAGGGAGAACCTCTGATGCCTGTTTCACAACACTCTTGATGTCATGTATTTGGCAGCTTTCTCTAGGCAGCAGGTCAGATCCATGACTGACATGCTGAGGGTGGGGACACAGAAGGCCATACCAGTGAGCTTCCCACTCAGCTCAGGGATTACCTTGCCTACAGCCTTGGTGACACCAGAAGAAGCAGGAATGATGTTCTGGGCAGCCTCTTGGCCATCACACCATAGCTTCCCAGAAGGGCTATCCATGGTCTTCTGGGCGACAATGATGGTGTGGACTGTTGTGATGAGTCCCTTCATGATGCCAGTTGTCATGGATGACCTTGGCCAGAGGGGCCAAGCAATTGGTGGTGCAGGAGGCATTGCTGACAATTTCGAGGGAGTTGTCATACTTCTCATGATCCACACCCATCACAAACATGGGGGCATTAGCAGAAGGGGGGAGAGATGATGACCCTCTTGGCCCCACCCTTCAAGTGAGCCCCAGCCTTCTCCATGGTGGCGAAGACCCTAGTGGACTCTACAACATACTCAGCACCAGCATTACCCCATTTGATGTTGGTGGGATGTCACTCCTAGAAGATGGAGATGGCTATCAATTGATAACAAGTTTCCCATTCTCAGCCTTGACTATGCTGTTGAATTTGTCATAGGTGGAATCACACTGGAACATGTTGACCATGTAGCTGAGGTCAATGAAGGGGTCATTGATGGTGACAATATCCACTTTGCCAGAGTTAAAAGCAGCCCTGGTGACCGGGTGCCCAGTATGGCCAAATCCGTTTACTCTGACCTTCACCATCATGTCTTGGGGACACCAGCTGAGACTGCACCAGAAGATGCATCTGTCTGTCGAATGGGGAGGAGCAGAGACCCCAATTTTGTTGATTATGGTTATACTCAGTGGTGCACAGTTTAGTATTTAACAACCCCTTCTGTGGGCCAATATGAGCTGTTCCCACACACTTTCCCCCACTTTAAGACAAAGATGTTCAGCTTTCATTGTTATCATTTTGCCTATTGTTACTGACAAAGCCAAAGTTTTTCCAACAACATTTTCACCAAGAAAATTTCCAGCTTTGATGAACCCCCTTACCAAGTGTAATTTAATTAGAAATTAGAAAGTAAGTCAATAATGTTACTCTACTAAAACAACGGGTAAGTCCTTGGCATTTTAGACACTCAGACTGAAATCTGATCAACTCTTAGAAGACATGATTTTGAGCTTGCCAAGTAACCTCTGTAAACCTTTTTTCCACATCTCTAAATTGAATATAATACCAAGCCTGCCTTACTGTTGCATAAAAATTAAACTAAATAATCCATGTAACAAATATCCAGTAATGATTATATGTGGGATAACACACAGGCCAAAAAAATCACTCAAATTCCATCAGCTACTCTTATTCTTTGAGAAGAACAAGAGTATTTACAGTTATAAACTTCCAAACTAATAGTCTCTCTCGTGTAAAGTTATTTATAGTGGCACTTTAAATTTATTTTCAAAAATGAACAAGTACATTTAATTTAAAATTAATAAGACCATTATTGTGTATTCATTAAAATTTCATGTGATTATTGGAAGCATTTATAAGGTATGCAGTGGACTCATTACATAGAGAGATAGTAATTAAGCCTCAATAAATGGAATTTGAAATAATCATTTATAAAAAGATATTATTGAATTTGAGACCTCTTGTTTTAAAATCTATCTATAATATCTATTTTCTAGAGGCAAAGTGAGAAATTACATGTTTTGTGAATATTTAAACAAATAGAATTAATTTATGAACAGATGACAAAGGGTAACTCTTCCAGTCAGAAACAATCTGTTGCCTGCTAGAAAACCATAATGCAATCAGAAGATTCTTCTGACTTGCTTCTCTGCATCTCCTCCTTTTTCAATAATCAAGGTCATTACTTAATGATGTCAACAGAGCCTCCCCTTGCTTCTTGCAAACACAATAAATGGCAGGCTTATTCATGTGTTGTCACAAAGGTCAGTGTGTAATTGGCATCGCTAATAATACCTGTGTGATTTAATTTGATCTGTAGATAATTTCTCTGGTTTTCTTTTTTTTCCCTTGTGGTTTTGCAAGGGAAATGGCAATGTTTAATTCCACTTCTTTAAAACATTTGGGCACTTCCATAGCTAAATCATAAATTTCAAGAAGGCATCATGAGTATTTCATTTACAATTTTTTCCCCAGCTGCCATGCTAGCACAGTACCCAGAATATAACTAGGGAAGATTTAATAAAGTTTTCTCAAGTGAATGAATGAGTGAGTGAATAAATGAATAAAGGAAATAGTGCAAAAATGTCTTCAGAAATTACTAGAATTGTTCAGAGCAGTGCTTTCTGATCTCACATGTGAGCTCCTTTAATTTTTCTTCATACTACTTCTTATAGTTTGAAAATACATGTACATATGTATTTAATTAATTTGTTTAATTAATTGATGACTGCATCCCCCACTAGATTATTCTACTTACAGTAATACTCCCAACTTCTAGGATAGGACCAAGCACATAGTAGCATTCAGTAAACACTGATCAAGGAATAAGTGCTTCCTGTTTTGGTAGCTCTGTGAATTAGTAGACACCAAAGCTCTATTTTAAGATTCTATGTCCCACTTTATATGAGAAAACTCTGCAATAAAAAAGCAGTTTAGGGCGCCTGGGTGGCTCAGTCGTTAAGCGTCTGCCTTCGGCTCAGGTCATGATCTCAGGGTCCTGGGATCGAGTCCCGCATCGGGCTCCCTGCTCCTTGGGAGCCTGCTTCTCCCTCTGCCTCTCTCTCTCTGTCTCTAATGAATAAATAAATAAAATCTTAAAAAAAAAAAAAGCAGTTTATTTGATAATATTTATTACATGATGGCATATGCCCCAAGATTTTCAGTTGGCCTTTATATATGGGAAATCTTTAGAGATGGAGTTTCATCTCATTTTCTCCAAATAACCATGACGTGCAGACCAGCATTTGCATCCAAAAACACTTTTAAAATATGTAATATATATTCTAAAATATACAACATATTTTAAATTATATTTTAAATGCTCTATTTCTCTCCAGCCAAATGAGTTCCAGTTATTGGTCCAACTGTTTTATCTTACTTTTGAAGGTGGGACTAGTAACGTTATAAAAACAAACAAACAAACATGTATCTGGTCAGGTCTCAGTGAGCACCACAAAGTTGTCTGCATTTGTGGTCCATATTAAGCTAAAATATATTCAATATATAGCCCTACATACTGTCAATGTAACCTTTGGGTCTCTTTTTCTGCTCCAAGGGAAAATGCTGTGGAAAACTCCCCATACACGAGTTAATAGGCTTTTTCACCTTTTCCCCTCTCTCTTCTCAAAGGCGAGATGATTTCAATTTCAACATTAAGGAGTCTCCTATAAATATGTAAATTAATACAATACAAAGCAACAGTAGCAATAATAATAGCTACCAATTATTAAGGGTCTATTACTTCCTAGCACTACACTAAACTAAACATAAGGCTCATTTTAATATTTTTCTCAAGATCACATAGGTAACAGGGGACACAGCTAATATTTGAACCCACATCCATAAGAATACAGCAGAGATTCTCAACCTTGACATTGTTGACATTTTAGGCGAAATAATTCTTTGGTGTGAGTGGGCTGTCCTATGCCCCTACCCAATGAATGCTAGTGAAACCCCCTCCCCGTTGTGACAACCAGAAATTACTCCAGATATTGTCAGATGTCCCATAGGAGGGTAAAATCTCCCCCACTCCTTGCCCTTTAATGCCCCAACCCATCATCCCCACTCCCATGGAGAAACACTGGAACACAAGGCCCAGCTTCTTTACTATCATTCACTTCCTCCGTGAAGGAGAAGACTAAGAGTCCAGCATTCAAATTTAACCTATTTTAGTATTATTAAAATTGTAAAAACCAGTTAAGCACTCATATGTCAATTTAATCAAGCAGACTTCTACCTTAACAAGATATTCTAGGCAAACCAAACTTCACAAAGGAAGGTATTAAGTTATTGTGAAACTGATTTTCCTGGGCATTGTTTGGAAATGCTTCAATTTTAGAAAACCAAAGGAAAAAAAAAATGGACAAAAGCCAGAGTAGAGTGAACTTTTCATTTGCAAGCTGCATATCTTTAAGGAATTCAAGTAGTTTCCTAGAATTAAATCTATGAATTAAAATAGGATTCCATTTGTTGTTTATTTTCCAGTGATCTTTTCTGAAGTGGGGTTTACCTGAAATAAGAGTCAGAAATGTTTCTTTAAGTCACATACCGATGAAAGACAATTAGAAGGCAGTCAGGCAGGGACAAGGGGCCCCCGCCTTAAGAGGAAACCACCCTTGGGCGCCTGGATGGCTCTGTCAGTTAAGCGTCTGCCCTCAGTTCAGGTCATGATCTCCAGGTCCTGGGATCAAGTCCCACATCAGGCTCCCTGTTCAGCGGGGAGCCTGCTTCTCCCTCTCCCTCTGCTGCTTCCCCTGCTTGTGCTCTCTCACTCTCTCTCTGTCAAATAAATTCATAAAATCTAAAAAAAAAAAAAAAAAAGAGGAAACCACCCTTAAAAAGACTTCACACTACCCTGGAAGGAGCCCACCACCCTTTCCCACGTGATAAATAGATAACAAAAGCCTGATTGGATGACAGGTGCAGGGAGGCTTAATCAGATTAAAAGAGCACCGCCAACAAGCCCATAAAACCGCCTACACTTAGAAACTCCGGTAGCAACTCTCTCGGGTCTCTGCCCTCTTTGGGATCTTTGTACTATCACTCAATAAACCTTGCTTTGCTGCTTACCACTTCTATCTCTTCATTCTTCGAAGTGGCATGACCAAGAACCATGGGCATGGAAGAAAAAAATCCTTTAACAATATCTTCTATCACTTTTACCTAAAATCAGAGGATCAAAATTCCAAATGATTTTTCTAATTGAAGAAATCAATTAAAATGACATCTTGGAATTTTCAATAGTAATTCCTCCATCTTTAATAAAAAAAATTAACTTTGTTTCTCACACACAGAATTACACTGCTGTGTTTTGTTTTTGCTTTTTTTTTTGGCACTCTTCATTCCAAGTTTCACTGTAGGTATAAAGATGGATAGTACTGCATAGTCATTTGCTTTAAACCACAATTCAATCACTCGGTATCAGAGACGAAGTAAATTTACCTGCTAACAGTAGTCACTGTAGTCACTTTGTTCCTAAAGACAGTTTATTTATTCTCCTGCTCAATAAAACAAGTTATATGTAAACATCTTCTATCTTCACAACACCAAGACTGATAAAACATTCCTCTAGAGTAAATGAACTTTAAAAATTAAGTATCAATAACAGTGAGACTTTTGCTTCCAACCATGATGACGTAACTGGTATCAATTAACCCTTCTGGGAAAACAACTCCAAAACTGGACAGCGTATCTGAGACAACTATTTTTGAGAATTGAACATGTTGAGAAAAGGAGGACACGTGAAACTGGTTCCATGTTTGTTGTAGCTTTCTGCCTACAGACACTTTTTGGATGATGCACAGAAAAGTAGCCCCCAAGCACAGAGTGGTGAGCAAGACAATCTGAGTGGAGGAGAAAAGGTCAGAGTCTGGGTCTGCAGAAACAGCTGACTTTATAAGACAGAGGAGCAAAAAAAGAGAAGGAAGCACACATCCAAGGACCCAGATGTCAGTATGATAGTTCACCTCAGGCCCTTGGCCAAGAGCAGGGCTGTGCGTGTAAACAATGACATGTCACAGGTGGAAGGTGCAGGGAGACACTGGAAGAGGCAGTCTCCAAACCAGAGGCAGGAATGTCACCATGCACATTGGCCATTCTGCAGAGATCCCAAAAGGTCATGCCTTACAACTCAGGACTATGCCCTAGATGGAAGGCCATGACCAAGGTCTAAGGACAAAATGGAAATAAGTCTAAAACCAAGCTCAACAAGTACAAGAGGATTCACTAATAACTGCCTGCCAAGAGAAGAAAAAGAAAGAAAAAAACACCAACGCTCCAATGAAGACAACATAATCTACTGGCAGGAGGGGTAAGGAATTCGGAAGGTGTATAAATCTACCAACAAAGCTCAAAAACACAAAAAGAAAAAATGGACAGAATCAAATCCAAAACATTGATGGACATGTTTCAAATAATTAAAGTATAATAAAATACAGAGTTTAGGCGTTCATTTGAATTTTGATAATTATGTATACCTACCCCCATGCCTGCTACACATATACACACAAAAAACAAGATACAGCACATTTTCATCACCCTAAAAATTTCCTAATACCCTTTTCCAGTCAAACAGCTACCTCAGTCCCAAGCAACCACTCTGATGTCTTTACCATTGTTTAGTTTTGTCTCTGGAGTTTGTGTAAATAGAATCATGTAGCATGTACTCTTTCCGTGTTCAGTTTTGTTTGCTTAATATAATGATTAAACATTCAGATTCAAACACCTTGTTGCATATATCCATCGCTTTATTGCTGTATATACTTTTCCATGGGTGAACATATCACAGTTTATCCATATTCCTTTTGAAAGACATTTGGGTTGTATCCAGTTTTTGCCTATTATGAACAAGGTCACTATAAACATTCTTCTACAAGTCTTTCTTTTATTTCTCTTAAAAAATACCTAAGAATGAAATTGCTGGGTCATAGATTTATGTTTAACTTTATAAGAAACTGACAAATACTGTTCCAAAGTTGTATTGCTTTAATCTTCCAATAAAAAAATGTAGGAGAATTTCAGGAGCTCCACATGTTCACCAATATTGGGCATTTTTAGATAAAGATACAGTTATAGACATAGATACAGGTTTAAATATACGTTGTTGTTAGATATATAGGTATCTTTTTTTGCTATTCTAATTAATGTGAAACAGTATCTCACTGTGGTTTGAGTTTTTTATTTCCTTGGTGAGAAATGATGATAAACATTATGTGTTTAATGAATGTTCATATATCATCTTTTGTGAAATGTCTATTCAAGCAATTTGCTCATTTTTAAAATCTGGGACATTCATGTTCCTATTATTGAATGTGAAGTGTTCCTTGTACTTTTTTATGCAAGTCAAATGTATGTGTTCTGTTTTTCCCAGTTTCTGGCTTTTATATTAGATTTTTCTTGATACTAGTTTTACATTTTATATTTATTTATTTCATGAGATCTTTTGATGAAACCCACTTTATCAATAATTTCATTGAAGGTTTGTGCTTTTTATGCATCAAGCAAGAAATCTTTGACTCCACCAAACTCACAAAGATATTCTCTCTTATTTTCTTTTTCTAGCATAAGCTTTATGATTCAATAAATTTAATTTCAATAAATTTCCATCACAAATTATTTTATTATTTTATTGAAATATAGTTAACATATTACATTAGTTTCAGGTATACAATATAATGATTCAACAATTCTATAAATTGCCCAGTGTTCATCCAGATAAGTAAGTGTATGCTTAATCTCCTTTATCTGTTTCAGTCTTCCCCCCCCCCCCACCTCCTCTCTGGCAACCACCAGTTTGTTCTCTTTATTTAAGAATCTGTTTCTTTGTTTGTCTCTTTTTTTCTTTGTTCATTTGAAAGTTTCTTAAATTCCATGTGAGTGAAATCATATGGTATTTGTCTTTCTTTGACTGACTTATTTTGCTTACCTTTATACTCTCTAGCTCTGTCCATGTTGTTACAAATGGCAAGATTTCATTCTTTTCTATGGTTGAGCAATATTCCACTGTGTATATATACACATCTTCTTTATCCATTCACCTATGAATGGACGCCTAGGTTACTTCCACAGCTTGGCTTTTATAAATATGCTACTATAAACATAGGGGTGCACATATTATTTTGAATTGCTGTTTTTGTTGTCTTTGGGTAAATACCCAGTAGTGGAATTACTAGATCATATGGTTATTCTACTTTTAGTTTTTTGAGGAACCTCCATATTGTTTTCCACATTAACTGCACCAATTTACATTCCCAACTGTGCATAGGGTTTTCTCCACATCCTTGCCAACACTTGTTATTTCTTGTTCTTTGATTCAAGCCATTCTGACAAATGTAATGTGATATCTCACTGTGGTTTTGATTTGCCTTTCTCTGATGGTTAGAGATGCTGAATATCTTTTCATGTGTGTGTTGGTCATCTGTATGTCTTTTTGGAAAGATGTCTATTCAGATCCTTTGCCCATTTTTTAAATATTTTTTAAAAATTGTATTTATTTATTTGAGAGAGAGCACGGGGGGAGGGGCAGTGGGAGAGGAAGAGAGAGAATCTCAAGCGGACTCCCCACCGAGTGGGGATCCCCATATGAGTCTCAATCCCACAACCCATGAGATCACAACCTGAGCCAAGATCATGAGTCAGCACCCAACAAACTGAGCCACCCAAGAGCCCAAGTTGTATAAGTTCTTTATATATTTTGAATACTAACCCCTTATCAGATAAATCATTTTCAAATATCGTCTCCCATTCAGTAGATTGTCTTGTCGTTTTGTTAATGGTTTCCTTTGTTGTGCAAAAGATTTTTCTTTTTGTGTAGTCCTAATAGCTTGTTTTTGCTTTTATTTCCCTTGCCTGCCTGAGGAGACATATCTAGAAAAATGTTGCTAAAGCTGATGTCAAAGAAATTACTGCCTATGTCTTCTAGGAGTTTTATGGTTTCAGGTCTCACATATGGGTCTTTAATCTATTTTGAGTTTATTTTTATGTATGGTGTCAGAAAGCGGTCCAATTTTATTCTTTTGCATGTAGCTCTCCCACAGATTATTTTTGTGTAAAAATTTGAGATAGAGGTAAAGGCTTCTTCTTCTCATTGATATCCAGGCGTTCCAGTGATGTTTTTGACAAAGACTTTGCTTTTTCACTGATTTAACTAAACACTTTGATCAAATATCAATTCGCAATGCATGTACTTGCACACGTACTCATATTGTTCTATTTCTAGATCTACTCTTCTGTTTCATTGCCTTAATGTATTCTATCCTCATTTATATAGAAATGTGCATTTCTATATTTTATTAAACATATATGGGAATATGTGTATACATCACATACATATATTTTCTGGACTCTCTATTCTCTTCTGTTAATTTATTCATCTGAACACACTAATCACGCATTGTCTTATCTCCTGTAGATTTATAGTAAATCTTGAGGCCAAGTACAGTTAAGTCCTCCAACTTTGTTCTTTTTTGAGATTGTTTGGGCTATTCTAAGTTGTTTGCATTTCCATACATATTTTGGAATCACCTTATTATTTCTTCAAAATAGCCTGTTGGGATTTTGATAGAAATTGGATCTATAAATCAGTTTAAGTACAACACAGAACTTAACAATATAACTCCTCCAATTCATGAACATGATATTATATATTTATTTAGGACTTCTGTAATTTCTCTCAGCTGCATATCATAGTTTTCCATCTGGAGATCTAACATATCTTTCATTAGATCTACTCCTTGGCATTTGATGTTTTTAAATACTATTATGATGGTATTGGTTTTTAACTTAATTTTCAAATGGTTTGTTGAATGTATATAGAAATGTAATTGATTTATATGTTAATGTTATATTCTCGATCTTTCAAAATACACTTTTGAATTTAATCATTTTTCTTATAAATATCACGGTTTTCTAAGACCACAATCATGTCATCCACAAATAATGACAGTTTTACTTCTTGTTTTTCAATCCATATTTTGCTTATCTTGTTTTTCTGTACTATTTGAATTGGTGTGGATTTCTAGCAAAAGTTGAATAGAAATAGTGAGAATAGATATTTTTGCTTTTTCCAAAATTTAAGGGAAAAGGGAAAACATTATGTATGATAGTAGCCATAGATTTCTCATAGATGAATGTTTGATATTCAAATGACAAATCAACATCATTGATTCCTGGGATGAACTCATTGGTCATGTTGTATTATCCTTTTTATGTGTCAGTAGATTTGATTTGCTAATTTTTTTTAAAGATTTTATTTATTTATTTGAGAGAGAGAGAATGAGAGAGAGCACATGAGAGGGGGAGAGTCAGAGGGAGAAGCAGACTCCCTGCCAAGCAGGGAGCCTGATGTGGGACTCGATCCAGGGACTCCAGGATCATGGCCTGAGCTGAAGGCAGTCGCTTAACCAACTGAGCCACCCAGGCACCCCTGATTTGCTAATTTTTAAAGAGAATTTTGTGTCTATATTCATAACAGGTATTTGTCTGAAATTTTATTGTTGTGGTTTTTTTTTTTTTGTCTATTAGAAGTTTTAGTATTTAGGTTATGCTGGCCAAAAAAAAAAAACACCAAAGAGAATTATGAAGTCTGCCTCTGCTGCTATTTTTCTGAAAGAGCTTACATATATTGTAATTATATATAAATTAAAAATATTTGTTAGAATGCTTGGGGAAAGACATCAAGGATGGAGAGTGACCTATAGGGAAGAGAGGGATTTAGTCTTCAAGAATTCAGCTCCTTGAGTGAGTAAATATAGCACTATTAATATTTTTTATTTCTTTTTATGTTAATTTTGGCAATATCTGTCTTTCAAGAAACTTGCCCATTCATCCAAATTGTAGAATTTATTGGCAGAGAGCTATCCATAATATCTTATTGTTTTCATTTTGACATCTATAGTCTATATACCTATTGATGCCCCCTTTCTGACTCCTGATGTTGATAATTTGTGTGCCTCCTTTTTTTTCCCCCTTGACGAATCTTGCTAGGGATTTAAAATTTTTTTAATCTTTTTTTAAAACCAACTTTCTATTTTGTTAGAAACACAAGACTAAATTAAACTTGAAATAAGTAGAATGAAGTAAACAGCAAAGACAACAAATGGAAATCATTGACAAAGAAAAGACCATATAGAAAACCCTAATAAAGCCAAATATTAATACTTTGAAAATTTTTTAAAAATTAAAAAGTATCTAGTAAGACTGAAGAAGGAAAAAGGACAAAAATTCAAATCACCTGTATCAGGATTATCACTACATAGACTACATATGTTAAAAAGTACCTTTATACCAATAAAATGGACAACTAAGGTAAAATGGACAATTCTGCAAAATACACAAATTACCAAAGTGACACAAGAACAAAGAAAATTTTTAAATAGCCATATACCCATTAAAAATTGAGTGTTGGGCGCCTGGGTGGCTCAGATGGTTAAGCGTCTGCCTTCGGCTCAGGTCATGATCCCAGGGTCCTGGGATCGAGTCCCACATCGGGCTCCCGGCTCAGCGGGGAGCCTGCTTCTCCCTCTGACCCTCTCCCCTCTCATGCTGTTTCTCTCTCGCTCGCTCTCTAAAAAATAAATAAAATCTAAAAAAAAAAAAAAAAATTGAGTGTTCACGTACAACCTTTCCAGGTTCAAATGTTTTCATTTGTGAATACTATCAGATATTTAAGGAGAAAAAAAGTTAATTTAAGTGGTTTCTCTAATGAATTCTGTCAAATATTTGAAAAAAAATAATCTTTATACATACTTGAAAAAAATATAGGTGGACATAACATTTCCTAACATTTTTGTGAGGTTGACATAACCCTGACACCAAACCTAATGGTTATAAGAAAAATAATTACAGATCAACATCTCTCATGAATGCAAAAATCCTCAACAAAATATCAGCAAATCATATCTGGAAATATATAAAAAGAATAACATAACAAGACCAAGTGAGATTTATCCCAGGGATGCAAAATTAATTTACCATTTGTATAAATTGATGTCATTCACCACATTAACTGAATGAAAGGGAATACATGAGTACCTCAATATATACAGACCATTTTTTTAGCAAAATTTGGCACCCCGTTATGATAAAACAAAAATCCTTTATCAAACCAGAAAATAAAGGAACTGCCATAATCTCATAGAGGGCACCTTTTTCTTAAAAACATCTACAGCTACCATTATACTTAATGGTGAAACAGTGAATTCTTTCTTCCTTAATATTGTGAATAATGCCAGGATATTAACTTTTAACAAGTCTGTGTGGCATTGTACTAGAGGTCTTAGACAACAATTAAGGCAAGAAACATAAATGAAAGTAATAAAGATTGAAAAAGAAGAAGTAAAACTATACTTTATCCAAATTTTTGTTGTGGGATGTTGGAGTAATATATTTATACTGGGAAATACTTACTATCCATCAACAGAAAAACCAAACTGATTATACAAACAACATAAATAAATCTCAAAAAACATTATGATGAGCAAAGAGAAGCCAGATACAAGAGTATGTACTATACGATTGCATTTATGTGAATTTTAAGAAGAAGCAATGTATAGCAAAAGATTTCAGAGAAGTGGTTGCTTTCAGGAAAAGGGTTGCTTTCTCTTTTTGGCTGGAGAAACAATAAGGAAATCTGGGGTGATGGGAATGTTTTCTATTTTGATAGAGTTTTGGTTATGTGGTTGGGTGCATATCCCAGAACTCATTAAACTGTACCATTTAAGATTTATTTCACTGAACGTAAGTTACACCTCCACGAAAAAATATAAAGAAAATGCACCAAAAGTCAATAAATCAGGCAAAATGAATCTGTTGCGATGAAAGTCCAGATAGTGGTTACACAATGTATGGAATTGGGATGTGAGAGAGAAACGAAGCAGCCTCTCCAGGATTAATAATGTTCTGAGTCTCAATGTGGGTACTGCTCGTGCCGATCTGTTTACTTTGTAGAATTTCGAGTACACTGATGATTCTGGCATTTTTTAGTAGGTTCAATATAATTAGCATTTCAAATTTTTGCCGCTAGACATCACAAAAGGCCTCTCCATCAATTCCTAGTTGGAAATGCACATACTGTGTCAGTGGTACAATTGCAATGTAAAGAGGCTGCTAGGTGTACCGCCCTATTGTGCATAACAACCTCCTAGTGGAAACGCTTTAACCTGTTACTATGACAGCATGCTTTAACTATGGCATTCACAGAGAATAAATCTTTTCAATCTAATCTGTCCAGTCGCTTTGTTATTAAAGATGACAAGGAGGAAACAGCGAGCATCACTAGAGAAATCACAGCAATATACATCTGTCACATTATAATACAGTGGGATCGGAGAGCATTCAGGAGTGTCATCATTGTAATTTCAGAAAACCAAATACTATTTACGTGATAACATCCACCTGTATCTCTTTAACTTGTATTTTCAATTTGCTGCCTGTTTACATCTATTCAAAACTTGAAGTGCTGCCTGTCATTAAATGCTATGTAAATAAGTTAGGCCTAACTGTGAAGCTAACAGGGAAACTTCAGCATCTGGGGCCAGAAGATTCTATTTTAACAACACGCATATGGTCCTTGAAGCATAGCTCAAGCATTTTGGTAGACATGCCAAGATTCAGCGAAGGAGACAGACTTTTGCCGCAGATGAAACTATCTTGCAGTGAAAGAGAACAGATTAATGGAAGTGTCAGGGTTCTTTGGTTGCAATCTACAGAAACTTGTTCTGGCTAACACATGCAAAAAAAAAAGAGAGAATTCATCATAAGTAGATTTGGGAATTGCTCATGGGATTAAGGTGAGGAAGGACAACAAGGAATCTGTGAGGCCTTGAGAAAGGGCACTGAGGGAAATGTACATTAGACACTGCTTGGTCCCACCTCATATCCTCTTGGGTCAACTTTTAATTCCAGCCATTGCTACAGAATACAGCTACACACATATAATGTAACAGCCCCTTCTGTATGGGGGTTTCTCTGCTCCATAGTATGTGTGTGAGAACTCACTCAGGCACATACACAAAAATAAGGAGATGTGAAGGAGTAGCAACTCACGTGGCAATTAGTGGGACATGAGCTGCTGGAAAAATATTACCTCCTCCATCCCCCAACTGGGTAATTTTGAGCCACTTTCCACATGGCTCCACATATGGTCCCTGGCAAGATTAAATCTCAATCGCCTAGGGCAGTGATCAGCTAGAAGATGCAGCTCTGACTGAATTCTCCTTCCTTCCCTGTTTTACCCTCTGTCCTCTGCAACTTTTGCTTGGAATCACCTCCCAGACACACTTCCTGTCCACAAGCCCTGTGCTAGACTCTACTCTTTCAGGGGAAATCTCAGCTAAAACAAAAGTCATAACATGCTAGACTCTACTCTTTCAGGGAAATCTCAGCTAAAACAAAAGTCATATTCAGGGCCCTGTGGCTATCACAGGAGATAAATTTCTAAATCTCTTCAGTCATTTTTGCTTCTCTGCTCATGATTCAAATTCTGAGGGTCATATATTTGGAAGGAAGGAAGGAAGGAAGGAAGGAAGGAAGGAAGGAAGGAAGGAAGGAAGGAAGGAAGAAAGGAGGGAGGGAGAGAGGGAGGGAGGGAGGGAGGGAGGGAGGGGGGAGGGAGGGAGGGAGGGAGGGAGGGTCATATATTTGGCTTTGCTTGAAAAATCTCAATACCTGGCCATCAGGGCCTGAATTCTCACAGTGCAAAACAATGGTCTTGAGGCAGAGAGAGCTGCTGTCTTTAGATGACACATGCATTCCCTATATTCTCTATTTACCAGAACGGCCCTGGGTACTATTTCCACCATCTATCCTACTTGCCTGGCTCTTGCAGGCTTTAGGTTTATGAAATCCAGATTATTAGCTCTAAAGTTTTCTAGAGACTCTATTAAAAGCTATTTATCCCCAGAAAGGAATCCATACAAAGTAATTTTGCATTTACTTTCAAAGGTCATCAACCCTCATGTTCCTAAGATTCTCCAGACTCCACTTTCAGAACCGATTTCAGCTAGTGTACTATTCTCTTTGCATACATATTGAGAGTAGTTCTGCATTAGTGTTATTTAGAAATGTCTCTTATATTGTCATATGTGTTTGCTGCATTATGTAGGAATATTCAGTTCTGCCATAGAGAATAAGACAAACAAGGAAGATAAATGAAACTAAATATAAAAGCAAGTACCTTGTAAAACGTATTAGACATAGACAAAATAGGTAGAGCCTACATAGAAAGAGTAGAAGGACCAAGTAGCTACCTAAATATTCATGAGGCACCCAACAGTTTCTGGCACATAATTTATAGAATGAATGAATGAATGAATGAATGAATGCAAGGCTCAGTTTCTCTAGTACATTATATCTCTCCTTCTATCTCTAATATATTACTATTTTTTTCCTTATTCATTAGTGCATCTCTACTAGGTAATAAATTATTGGAGATAAGAGCCATAAATTACGTGCACATGGCAGAAGTTAATAAGTATCTGAAAGCAGTGTCACACATAAAGCAGCTATTCTCAGAGTCAAGGGCATAAGACTTAGAAACTTGTTTAAAACGCAGATATCGAGGAGCTACTCCCAGCAGTTTTGATTCAGTAATTTACAGATGTGATATAAAAATGTGCATTTTTACCCAAACTCCCACTGCTCTTGATGTAGGGGCTCCATCCACAACATACTGAAAACTACTGAATAGGGAATGTGGGAAGGCTAGGGTAAGTGGTAATCTCTACTTTCTCACTTATTATGAATATTATAAAATAGATTAAAATAAACATCAGAGCAGCCTGAAAGACATTGAGGGAAAGGTGGACCCAGCCCCTTCCCCTTAGGTGCTGTGATTTGGGGGGGTAGGGAGGTAGGAATGGAGAATTTACTGCTATCTGTATATGAAAGAGAAAGAGAGCAACCACTACAGAGAAAGAGTACGAGGGTATTTTTCTCCTTCTCCTTATTTTTTTACCAGTTGGCAGAGCTCCTGCCCAGTCAGCTGCCTCCTTGTTATCATTGTCCCTGGCCAGAAGATGAGGAGAAGCAAGACCCATAGCTTAGTTCCTGGGGCAACTGTTCTATTTTGTCACCCCAAGGGTTAAATGGTTCTGCTTCTTGTTTGATTTCATAATACTCATTCTTTCAACAGGCATTTATTGCAGGCTTAATTAAACTTAAGAGCCAATGTAAAATTTTAAATTAGTATTTAGATTTTTTCTTTTAAGAATTACCTTTAGACAGCCACAGACTGAGGACATACATTAAGATCATCAGAGGATGAAGGCTTGAAAAAGTAGGAAGACTTCTCAAGTTGAGCAATTATTTTATGTGTGGGCTTGTAGTAGTTGAAACAAGCAGGCTGTTGGATTGTCTTCCCTTCTGTTTTACTTTATGAAAATCTTGCATAGTGCTTTTCAAGCCTGTGGCCACCTAACAATGAGTTCAAATTCACTTATATATTCTAGTCCCCAACTTTCTCAAAAGTTGCCAATCTAAATACTCAAGTTTTAATTTCTGGAACACGTAATGGTTAATTTGGAATTCTG
This sequence comes from Mirounga leonina, assembly GCF_011800145.1. Taxonomy (NCBI): domain Eukaryota; kingdom Metazoa; phylum Chordata; class Mammalia; order Carnivora; family Phocidae; genus Mirounga; species Mirounga leonina. Next base: position 11,735,346 of record NW_023270426.1, read on the forward strand.
GATAATATATGTAATAATGCAATGTATCAGTCCTAGGAAGAACCTTTTACATATCTGGAAAAATGTGTATTTACTGTTCTGTTGAATCTGCATGAAGTTGGATTAGAATTCCAAGCTTTTTGAAATGCAAAGAAATCCACAACTAATCAAAAGTACCACAAACATTTGTATGCTAAGTAAAGGCAACAGTCTTCTTGCCCAAACTCTTGTTTTTCCCAATTTAAAACAGCAGTTTGCAAAGAAACGAATAGCTAACCTTATGATAAAACAGATGAAGCATTTACTGCCTCCTTCCATGACATGTTATGACCAAGGAAATAAGAGGTGAGTTCAGGACTAAGGGTCATTAAAATAGCAATAGGAATATATAATAGGTATAATTCTCTATTAACTGGCTGGACCTTACTTACTTGAATAACATAGGTGATGACTCCAATATTTGATTTTCCACCCAATAAGAGAGTATACATGAAGAAAGAGAGGTAAAAATTATAGTATTATTTAATGCTGTACTGAGCCAGACCCAGGCAGCCATACAAAAAACAAACAAATAAACCACTGATCTAATACAATAAATCAGCTCTGGGCTATCTTGGGTAATGCAAAGGAAGCTCGCCCCCACCAGGAAATACTAACCTCCTACCTTAATAGGAATCATTCAAAGATAATTACACACTGACATAACCCCTTCAAGGTTTAGTCAATGTTTTTATCTTGGCTTCGTACTACTTTTCTTCTTTTATATTTAGATAAAAGCTAGGGAAAAAAAATACTAAGTTTCTTTCAAGTTTGCTACTAAAATATGACATGAGAAGCATTTTCCTGATTTCACTGTTGATTGCTGAATGAATTTACTATCATCCTCATTGTGTGAGAGTTTTATCCCATGAGAAGGGGTATTTGTCTTTTCAAATGTCTAAAGGCCACAATTCAGAATCTTTATTAAAGAATTTTTTACTTTGTAAGACATTTTCAGATTATTTTATATTAAAAGAATTTATATATATACCTTCAGTCACGAGGTCTCTCTGACCCTGAGTTGTGTAACATCTGACCAAAACTTTAACAGCTCTTTTTTTTAAATGTTGTTCTTCAGAAGGAAATAAAGAGCCTAATGAGAAGACTGGATATTGTAGGATTCTTATCTAGAGAAAGTTAATCCTGTTAGACAAAAGACCTCCAGAAAAATATATTTTAGTGTCCTCAACAAGACAGCTAGCCACCCCATCATCCTACAGTGAAACAGACCCAACCACACCCATGGGACTTTTAGTCTCTCAAGATTAAGAACTCATGGAAAAGATCACTACACATGTGAAGGAAACTCCCTCATGAAAGTAAGCAAAACAACAAAAAGAACTAAGAGAAAACAGACAAGGTAGGAAGTGATAAGGTTCATTCTGTGTCAAGACTACAATGTGGAGGCAGCCCAGCCCACATCACAAAATCTATACTTAAATCAGGCTGCACTTACGGGAAAACTCTGTCAAGAAAACCTAACATACACCAAGCACAGTCCTCTGACTCAGGTCTTGCTAGCTTTTTTTTTTTTTAAGATTTTATTTATTTATTTGAGAGGGAGAGAACGAGCAGTGGGGAGGGGCAGAGGGAGAGAGAGAGAGAGAGAAGCAGACTCCCCGCTGAGCAGGGAGCCCGATGCAGGACTCAATCCCAAGATCCAAAGATCACAACCTGAGCCAAAGGCAGACACTTAACCTACTGAGCCACCCAGGTGCCCAGGTCTTGCTAGCTTACCTTACCCTGGAAAATAAGACCTGCTAGGCTTATCAGGAAATCCTCGATCTCCTAGCCAATCAAGCCATGTTTCTACATTGCTTCTTCCGACATCCTAGAAAACTCACTCTTGCCCCAAATCTCTTGGGAACAGTGTTCCTCTGCTTCCAAGGGACTATAGTCCCCCAATCCATGGACGATTTTCCCTCAAATAAAGGGCATCAAACTCGTTACTAAATAGTTTTAGTTTTGTCATTGGCAGTTTTGGCAGCCCAAATGGGACCAAAGACAGCTGCTGAAGATTCCAGGGATGGGCTCCTAAATGCAGGTAAAGGCGCCCCCAGAGCCTTGTTGGTTGGCTGACTCTTCTGGCACTCTCCCAGATATTTGGTAAGCTTCTCTCACATGGAGCTCAGCTTATTTTGTTTTCTTCAAGTTTGCTTGTTCTGATCCTTCCAGGTGGAAAACTGGGGTATAAGAGGGTCAAGATTTTTCTGGGTGAGACTTAGTAGGCTGCAACATGTGGATCTGTGGCCAACCTCATCTATAAAGTAAACACCTTTGGGCAGTCCTGACAGGCCTCAAGAGCTGTGCACAGGCATCTAGAACAGTAAGTCTGGTTGAATTAGGGAGGACTATTTCAACAAGGGAAAATAATGGGTACACTTCAGTCTAAGAAAACAAGATGGCAGCACTTGGGACTTACAAAGCCTCAAGGTAAGTCCATGGCATAAACTGCTAGGGGACTTGGGGAAATAAATTAAGACAAGAAATTTGGACTATTTTGATCAATGGCACATCAAAATCTAAGTAGGCACAATTCAGACTAGTAAAAGCCATTAGAGCGCTGTAAATTGTGTAAGATTGATGAATCACAGACCTGTACCTCTGAAACGAATAATACATTATATGTTAAAAAAAAAAAAAAGAAGAAGAAGAAGAAGAAGATAGTAGGAAGGGAAAAATGAAGGAGGGGAAATCGGAGGGGGAGGCGAACCATGAGAGACTATGGACTCTGAGAAACAAACTGAGGGTTGTAGAGGGGAGGGCGTGGGGGAATGGGTTAGCCTGGTGATAGGTATTAAAGAGGGCACGTACTGAATGGAGCACTGGGTGTTATACGCAAACAATGAATCATGGAACACTACATCAAAAACTAATGATGTAATGTATGGTGATTAACATAACATAATAAAATAAAATTTAAAAAAAAAACAAAAGCCATTAGGGCATCCACCACAATAAAGAAACCTTCTCATAAAAGGAATAATAGATCTATTGCTTATGAGACTCTCAGAAACCAAAGCCACAAAATTAGTGGGACCAATTGAGCACTTAAAAGCAGTTAAAGTACTGACCACCTAACTCCAAGACACCCATGCTAGGCTAAGTTGGTCATGGAATAGGTTAGATTAATAATAGGTCACCCACCAATCTCAAGAAAACATTTGTGCGATGAGGTACACTGTAAAACACAAAATCCTCAACTTACTGGCACATCCCTCTTAGGTATTAATTTGATTCCAAGAGACCCATGGCTTAGCTAAAGAAATGGAATCCTCAGGTCTCAAAGAATTAAGTGTGCCACCTTCCCAGCATCTTTTTTATGTCTAAGAACTGTGATCCTGGAGGATGTAGATATTTACAAAAATGGCAAAATCTTACTAAGAAAACCTAGAATTACAGTGACCATTATGGGGAATGTTCCAATTTGATAAGCTTGGTCACTTAGGAAGTGTACCTGAAAGCAAGTGCTCCCAAATCAAACACACAGAATAGGGTATCTATTTTCATTGGCATGCAGGACCCTCCAAAAGGCCACAAAATGTGAAAATATTTTCATTGAAAGATTCACCACAACAGGCTAATGAAAAATTAAAGACCTAGAGGTACCTAAAATAAAAGACTGTAAGACTGATGTGACTCCTATTACTCCCGTCTGTCCCCCTCTACTCCTACTAAGAGTACTTAGTCTACTGATCTTCTGTTCGAACTTTCCACTCTGAAGAGATCACAAGATCATAAACAAAAGGCCACCAAGTTAGTGGACTTATACACCCTTATATGAGCCCCTTCCAGGATTGTCGAGACTCTGAAGGACTCTCCAGTAAACTGCTACCATTATTCCCTTAAACAGCCAAGGTGAAATTAAAATTAATGGAAACCCTAGGCAAATTCTGGGAGCTACACTCTACTTGAAAGCTCACTTGCTCAGGGCCCTGCAGATGGGATCCTGGAAAAATGGGCAGAAGCCAGCAAAGGTGAGGATTCTTAACAGAGTCAGCTCTCCCAGATCACTGTCTGTAGTGCCAAACTGAGAGAGGAAGATAAAATGTCACATGGTCCTTTCCTTTCCAAACCCAGGGCCATAGGTTTTTTTCCCATTCTTTTTCTCCCAGGGAGAGCAACTGCCTTCTTTTTTGTCTCATTTTGTGTCCTGAGAACTTGGCTTGGCAATTGTCGGTTTGGAGACCCCCAAAATATGACTGGACAGAAATGTGGATTGAACCCCATTTGTGGCTACTACATGTGGCCAGACTATGTGAGTTCACATCATAAAAATGGAGCAGTTGGATTAATTAATTTTAAGTGTCCCTTTCATCTTTAAAATTATTTAATCAGATGAATTGAGTGATTTCCCATAGTCCAATTATTAAGATCAATCCAGAAGCAGCCTAAACTGTTGAATTGGACAGAAACTCTAGTTCGAACAAGCTTAAGAAGAAAAAAAAATTATTGATTCACTTAATTGAGAAGGCCAGAAATAATGCTGGCTCCATACATGATTGGATTCAGAGGTCCAGTGATGTCATTAGAACTTGGTTTCTCTCCAGCTCTTGACATTATCTTCCACTGAGTTGGCTTCTTTCTCTGGCTTTACATAATGATCCCTGATAGCTCCAGGATCATAATCTCCTAGGATTATCTCCAACTGGGCTATTTTGGCTGCCACATATAACCCTGAATCACTGAAGCCTGAGGCTGATGCTCAGCCCTGATGAATTGTGGCTTGCACGCCCACTGCAAAATTTCTGTATTTTCAGCTGAGAGCATTTTAACTAACATAGATCTTGATACTAGGAAATGAGGCACTACAGAAAACATACTAGTTTAATAGACGATAAAGGATAAAGAACAGAGAATACCCCACTATTTACTCTACGATTACTTTCTGGCAATTTTATCATACCATTTTGAACGTGTCAGTTAAACTATGGTCTCTATTGTGTTGAAACTCAGACAATGCACCTATCAAGTCTATAGCAATGAGGGACTCGGTAAGAAATGTGTTTAGAGTATTTTTAACAGTTCTTGAGGAAATCAAGGAAGTCTTACAGGAAAGGGACCAACAGGCTGAATGTGGCCCACTATAAACACAGAAGGAAGAAAAAGAAATAGCTTCATTAAGAAGGGCATGTTCTGTATTCCAAAATCATGGAATTTTGTAGGTTGGAAAAACTGAATTAACTACCTTAAATATAAATGCTGGTAAAGACTGGGAGGTAAGTGATTTGGAAGAATATAAGATTGAAGCACAAGAAAAATATGAGATTCCAACAACTCCTATTGAGTAACTGTGCCTGAAAAAGAATGCAACATATTGGTGTCCATTGACCCAAGGCTATGGCCTCAAATCTCTTCCAAGGACAAGCCAAACGTAGACTGGAGGCATTAAAATAAGATTCTAGGAAACAGAGACTTGTTACTAGGAGTCCAAAGTCCCACACTCAAAAACCACGACTATGGGGTGCCTCGGGGGCTGAGATGGTTAAGTGTCTGCCTTTGGCTCAGGTCATGATCTCCCAATTCTGGGATCAAGTCCTGCATCAGGCTCCTGGCTGGCTCAGCAGGGAGTCTGTTTCTCTCCCTCCCTCTGCCTCTCCACCTGCTTGTGTGCTCTCTCTCTCTCTCAAATGAATAAATAAAATCTTTAAAAAAAAACAAACACACTCACACTAAAATCTCCTGATATGGCGTCACAGAGTGAAAATTACTGAGTTTGCCCATCAAGAGCTACGACTTAAATCTTATACAGGGAGTCACCTAAAGTTGTGCAGCCCCACAAAGAGCATCATACCCAATGTTTACCTCATATGAAAGACAATGAAAAGAGTGATCTTCCTGGGGCACAACAAGGAGTGATAGAAGAGGACTGACAAGTGAGTTTATTGAGGAGAGAAGAATAAGAGGCTGCTGTATGTAACAACAGAAGTCACTACATTCCCATGTCAGAAAGCTCTCACCGTTCCCAATCAGCAGGCTAGGGTTTATGCTGGGCACCAGTGAGCTGTGTGTGTTACTGCCCTTTTCCAAATAGAATTTTCATTGTGCTTATCCTGTTCTTTCTCCACTGCTTTATACTAAATGTGCTGAAGATCGGTAATAACTGTGTTTTAGCACTAATCCAATGAGAAGCTACATTGGCTAAGACCAAGTGTAGACGTGATGGGAGAAACAGCAACTCAACCACAGCCCTGGAATCAAAACACTGGAGACTTCGAGCTGTCCCATTTTGGGGAAGGCTGAATGTAGTCCATGCTGGTGTGAGCATTTTTATGGTGCATATTTATTTGAGAAGGAGCTAAGTTTGAATGTTGAGCAGTTAAAGGGGAACTATATTTAACATTTGCTGAAATCCTCCACATCCATCCCAATCCTTCCCCATTATATGATAGCAATAGAGTTTGATTATTGACCCTGTTTCAGAAATAATTCCTGAATTGTCCAAGTCAATGAGGGTAATCTCTTCTCCCTTGCTGGTGATTAGTTCAAAACGCAGGGTCAAGCCAATCAGCAAATTCCTCTTACGCCATTGATTTGGGATGAGAGTGAAACCTAAATTGTCTCCATGGAGCAAAGGTATGGATTCATGTTGACTTTTTCATGGAAAGTTGTTTACTCTCCCACTGAACATGAATATGAAGTCAATGGGATGAAACCAAAACAAAAGATGATAGAGTAAGAATAGGAAAAGTACACCTGTTTCTGATACCCTCATTGAGTCCTAGAACAACTAATCTTGGAATCTCTTAGAACTGGAAATCTGGAATTTCCAGTTATAGAAGATTAAAAATGTTATTGTTTAAGTCATATTTCTCTTACTTACAGCCCCAAACACCCTGACTAATATGCTGTCTCTATGCTAATGACACCCTGTATCAGTTAATAATTGCAGCCAGCTGCAAGGGACACAAACCTGACTAATGCTAGCTTAAACACGTGAGAGGTTTGGCTTCTCTCCTGGGGATACATAGTCCTGGGTTGATACAGTAACTATACTCCAGTCTTGCTCAATCATTTTGTTCAGCCTTCTTTAACAAGTACTTGCCGTCTTATTATCAGAAGTTAGCTGTGTTAGTATTTCAATCAGGAAGAAAGGGAAAGGCAAATAATAAAAGGCCAATGAATCCGCTGCTCTTTTAAATAGTTTTCATCTAACTACCTCACAACAATTGCCACATACATTTTATTGGCCAGAACTGCCATGTGACCATCCTCTGTGCAAAGGAAAGTGGGTAATACAGTTTTCACAGCTGGACCTATTTCCACCACCAAACAAGTAAGAATTGTATTCATAAGGTAGAAGGGAAAAATGTTGTTAGGTAGGCAAATTAACCATCACCATCACATTGCCAAATTTATGTCTCCAGCTCAGACCTCACCTCCAATCTCGACTCATATATCAAACATGTAATTTAAAATCTCCATACTTGTGGATTCTAGACACCTCAAGCTGAATATATATATAAACAAAGCTAGGAATGTCCACACACAATCTGTCCCTCTACGAAGGTTATATTTTTGTTTGTTTCTTTTATTTTTTTCTGTTTTTTCGTGGGGGAGGCTGGCCAGGTTGGTTTTGATCTGATAAATGCATGCATCTCAAACCTCCCCCACCCCTCCGCTTTGAGGGGTATCAGCACCTGTCAGCCTGCATTACCTCTTATGATGGTTAATTTTATGTGTCAGCTTGACTGGGCAATAAGGTGCTCAGACATTTGGTCAAACATTGTTCTGAGTGCTTCTGTGAGAGTATTTCTGGATGAGATTAACATGTGAATTGACAGACTAAATAAAGCAGGCTGTCCCCCCTAATGAGGGTGGGACTTATCCAAATCAATTTGAGATCTGAATAGAACAGAAAGTCGGAGTAAGAAGGAATTCCTCTTGCTGGCTGCTTGGCTGGGACCTCAGTCTTCTGCCCTTAGACTAGAACTTTTACACCATCAGCTCTCCTCGGTCTCTGGCTTGCTGACTCTGGGACTTGGTACTTCTCAGCTTCCATAGTTAAATGAGCCCATTCCTTAAAATCAATCTCTCCTTCCCCTCCCACTGCCCTCCCTCTCCGTATATATGGTTCTCTGGAGAACCCTCCTCAAGTCATTGCCATCTCAATGAATGGTACCACCCCTTAGTCGCTGAATGGCCCTACCATTTATCTAAGTGTACCTGTAGAAACCTAGAAATCATTCTTCATTCAATTTTTACATATCCCCTCCATGCACTGAATTTATCACCAGATTGAGTCGGTACTTCCTTCCGGTGTATTTCAAATCACTCTGCTTCGCTCCTTCTCCAACACCACCACTTTAGCAAAGTCACTGGACTCTGGAAATTTATAACTGGCTCCCCTGTTTCCACTTGGTCCTTTCCAATACAATTTGTATGTAGCTTTCAGAATGATCTTTAAAACCATAAATCAGATGTCACTCTCCAGCTCAAAACCCTCCAACCACTTATCGTTGCAGTTTATCGTACCATGGTCCAGGGGGTCTCATAAAGTGGTTCACCCTAAACCTCTGCAACTTCATCGCTTTCCCTCCTTGCTTACTTGGAGTCCTATCAGTCTTCTCTCTGTTCCTCAGATATACCAAGCCCTTTCCCCTCTGCAATTTTGTACTATCTGAATGATCGACCTTTCTCTTTCCGTATGGCTAATTTATTCTCATCACTTAGATCTCCCCGATTTGGCTTTGCCATCCAGGTAATTTTTCATCATTTAATCAAATAGCCCTTCATAATGGTCAATCATAATCTATAATCCCAGTGTGTAATTATTTTTCATTTACTGTGTCTCATGCCCCAACTAAAATATATGCTCTCTCACGACAAGGAATTAGTCTTTAGAGTTAGTTGATACTTCCAGGTGCAAGCACAATACTAGTTCTTAATGCTCAAAATATTTACTGAGTGATTTCATTAATTCACTCAACAAATATTTATTGAGGTCTTAGAAGGAATTGTTCCAGGTACTAGGGATACAGCAGTAAATGAAAGGACCAGAGTTACCACCTTCATGACACTCACCCTCTGTGGGGGGAAGCCAGAGACTAAACAAATAGTATGTCAGAAGGAGAATATTTTTCATGAAAAGCCCATTGGGCATTTGTTCAGAATATTTTCTCTTTCTTAGGACTTAGACAAGAACTAGATGCCAAGAAAACATTAGGAAGTTTGGTATACACCAGCCTTTCCAAATAAGCCCTTAGAACGTGCATACGCTGTTAGAGACATCCTGGGAAACTGACTTTTGTGTCAGTTACCCTGACATATATACAAGAGGCTAATGGCATCCATGGACTACGTGGCGGGGGCAGGGGGTGGGGTGGGGTAGGGTGGGGTGGGGAGGGGAGTGCTAATCACTTATTGACGGAGATAGTGATCAGACATGCAAATAGACACTAGCCAAACTCACTGTGAAGATTTGCAATCTTAATTATTCCAAGGCCATAAAGTCAACAAGATGGAATGTGATGTCCTGAATACAGTGCCAAAATGCTAAACCAAAGGGAAGGTGAAGAGAGAAAGAGAATAAATGGGATAGCAGATTAGATTACTGCCTGTCAGCAACGCTCATGACAGCTGTGGACCCGCTGTAAATGAATGGCACACCATCCCAAACCATCACGCCCGGTCCTTGCCAAGGCTCCTGTCAACACACAGCTGGGCCTCTCTTGGCACAGTGGCTGATGTTCTCTCTCAATTTATTAACAATTGCTTCATTTTCGTGGATTCTAAGGACGAGATAATTCTCACATTTTTCACAGATGATGAAATTAATTGCTGAATTCAGATGTTGGGGATTATTTTGCCAATAATTTCTTGCCCAGATTGAAGATAATATCCATTTCCAGTGTGACTGTTCCCAGATTCTAATGATGACTGGGAGTCACACATTTCGGCCTCAGCGTGTTACATGCTCTAAGAGGTACTACTTCGCACTGAGTGAGTGGAAGCCAAAGCAAACGGAGGAAAAGCATAACAAATGTTACAAGTAAACAATAACAATAATGATAACAATGTTTAAAAAACTAACAGTGATTAAGCCAGGAACTTTAGTAAGCTCTTTACTATGTCTTATCGCAGGCAGCCCTCACAACAGTCTTGCGATAGGTAACAATTATTTTCCCTATTGTACAAAAACAGGAAAGAGGCAAGGAGGAGACACGGCTCTCTGAAATGTGTACCTGTTGTTGTTTTGTAGAAGGCAGCAAAGCCAAGTGTTCCCATGTTCACAGCATCCTTATTTGAAATTGCGAAAAACTGGAGATCATCCACATGCCCATCAACAGAAGAACATATATCCCGCTGTGCTATCTACATACAATGGAATACTAGTCAGCAGTAAAAGGTTCGGAATGACTGATGTTACAGACAACATGAGTGAATCACACTAAACACGCGGGATGAAAGGAGACAAACAAAAAAAAAGAGTACATAAAACATAATTCTGTTTCTATAAAATTTTAGGAAATTCCGACTAAAGTCTCCTAACAAAAAAACAGATCAGGTGCTGCTCGTGAATGGGAGAAGGATTGCCAAGGACACAAAGAAAATTTTGAAAGTGGTGAGTGTGTTCATTGTCTTGATTGTAGTGGTGATTTTGCAGGTAGATTCACATACTAAAACATCAAATTGTGCACTAGAATGTGAGTAGTTTACTGTGGTCTATTATACATCAGTAAAACTGTTTCTTTTTTTTTTTAAGATTTTACTTATTTATTTGACAGAAAGAGACACAGTGAGAGAGGGAGCACAAGCAGGGGGAGTGGGAGAGGGAGAAGCAGGCTTCCTGCCGAACAGGGAGACCCATGCGGGGCTCGATCCCAGGACCCTGAGATCACGACCTGAGCCAAAGACAAATGCTCAATGACTGAGCCACCCAGGCACGCTGGTAAAACTGTTTCTTAAAAATAAGCAAAAACTGCCATGAGATGTTCCCGTGCTTCGTGCTTCACATTTCCCTTTGGCTTTGGATGACTCAAGACAAAAGACATGACCCTGTTCTAATATGGCTGGCGCCTAGTGACTCTCCAAGAAATTCTGGCAGAGACACTGAAAGGCACGGCGTCTCAGCATCAGATTTCACCCGGGAGAGCCATAGGAAGAGACTAATGGCACAGAGTACCGATGCTAAGCCGAATTGTTCTAAGAGATGCTTTGCTGGGATGATCTGGGTAATTTGTTTTGCTCCTTGCTTCCCTTGGATGGTAGACGTGTGTCTTCATTGATTCTCACTGAATGCACAGTTCCCGATTCATCCCATACCAGAAAACCACATGCCTCTCAATTAAGTGCAATTTCCTTCATGAGATATGTGGAAAGTCAAATTTTAAGAGTCATAAAATCATCATCTTCTAACGTTATCACACTATATAGCTCCCTTGATTGCCACTGAATGTGTAAAAAGAAAATCAGGAGATCTACGTCTCGTACCAATTTGCAGTGCATTTCCAAAATGGCATATGCTGTGTCACTCTGACACCAAAGAGAAAAGAGGGAGGAATGAGCCACAGAGAGGGACCTGCACAGCATTCGGTTTGCTGAGTCAGGGGCTGTTGAACAGCAAGTGTTCTGGGACCCATCTGAACACACTACAGGGATCTGGAGTGGGGTTAGCTTGGAGGCATTTTATAGTAACCAAGTACCTGCTTGTTTAAACCCTGTTCATTACTGCTCTGCTTTTTTCCTAGGTAATACAGCATAATGAGCCTGAAAGTCAGTCCTTAGAGCCTGGAGGAGCACAGGAGATGCACAGAAATGTTGAAATAAGACAGGATTCCTCCAAAGGAGCTGGAAAAAGGGGGTAGCCCTCCCCCACTCCTCTCCACAAAGGAAAGCTCACGCAAAGGTTACTTTCCTTGTGATTAAGAGTCTACACAATTAAAATTTTTAAGTGGCTGATTGAAGGATAATGTAGCAGGTTTTATTCAGCCAAGTGTACCTCAAGGGAAATTCAGCTTTCCTTTATTACTTTTACTGCATGCACACATTTTCCCTTAGAAATAAAAATTAAACGTTTGCACAATTGCTTCCAAATGCATTTTCTCTTTACTCTAATAATGGTTTTCATGAGACATCTGTAGCAAATTTAAATGCTCCTTTTAAAAAATGCATAGAGTTATCAAGAAACTGATGTAAAATATGAATATATGTAAGGCTGAATAAACGTCTGTTGCTAACCCTCCAGCCTCTAAGTACCAAAGTGTGCCCACTCCTCCTTGCTATTTGTTTACCTTTCAGGTGATTACCACTGTCAAAAGCATTCCAGGATATTCAGAGGGAGGGGGTATAACAACCTCCAAAAGAAATTTATTCTCTCTCTTTTCCACATTTTCAGCTCTTTACAGCACTGAGGATAATGAGAAATTAAGATGATTTGCTGAAATCCTTAACTTCCTATCTTTCGAGGAGCTTCATTTCTTTTCGGAGGCTTTGAAATGTAAACTAGGTAGGAGTAAGCAGAGGACTGAACGGCTGCTGGGAGGTGTGGTTAGACATAGGGACAATGACCAGAATGGCTAAAATTAACAAGTCAGGAAACGACAGATGTTGGCGGGGATGCGGAGAAAGGGGAACCCTCCTACACTGTTGGTGGGAATGCAAGCTGGTGCAGCCACTCAGGAAAACAGTACAGAGTTTCCTCAAAAAGTTGAAAATAGAGCTACCATACAATCCAGCAATTGCACTACTGGGTATTTACCCCAAAGATACAAAAGTAGGGATCCGAAAGGGTACATGCACCCCGATGTTTATAGCAGCAATGTCCACAATAGCCAAACTGTGGAAAAAGCCAAGATGTCCATCGACAGATGAATGGATAAAGAAGATGTGGTATGTATATACAATGGAATATTATGCAGCCATCAAAAGGAATGAGATCTTGCCATTTGCAACGACGTGGATGGAACTGGAGGGTATTATGTTGAGCGAAATAAGTCAAACAGAGAAAGACATGTATCATATGATCTCACTGATATGAGGAATTCTTAATCGCAGGAAACAAACTGAGGGTTGCTGGAGTGGGGGGTGGGGTGGGAGGGATGGGGTGACTGGGTGATAGACACTGGGGAGGGTATGTGCTCTGGTAAGCGCTGTGAATTGTGCAAGACTGTTGAATCTCAGATCTGTACCTCTGAAACAAATAATGCAATATATGTTAAGAAAAAAAAAAAGAAGAAGAAGAAGAAGGTAGCAGGAGGGGAAGAATGAAGCGGGGGAAATCGGAGGGGTAGACGAACCATGAGAGACGATGGACTCTGAAAAACAAACAGGGTTCTAGAGGGGAGGGAGGTGGGAGGATGGGTTAGCCTGGTGGTGGGTATTGAGGAGGGCACATTCTGCATGGAGCACTGGGTGTTATGCACAAACAATGAATTATGGAACACTACATCTAAAACTAATGATGTAATGTATGGGGATTAACATAAGAATAAAAAAGAAAAAAGAAAAAGACGTAGGGACAATGACAAGGGGACAATGACAAGAGCTAAAGTTTGGCACCAGCCTCCTGCTTCCCAGGGAGTCCACCCTTTTAATACTGCCCTCCCCTTGCAGCTGGCATTTGATTCTTGCCATTTCACAGATACCAAAATTGGGGTTTAGCAAGGGCAAGCTGCTTGCCCACAGCCCGACTATTAGTAAGTGACAGAGTCACGAACCAAAGCCAGGTCTTCCCGAAAGAAGCTCAGGTTATTTTCTAAGTGAGAGAAAAAAAAAGTAAATTACAGAATATTGAACTGAAGCATTTGAACACATTGTCCACTTGTAGAGAGAAAAATAAGCTTGATTTATCTCAGTGAGTCCAACTTCAAAAAAAAACATGGCTCTCTAAGAATATTTCTATGCCTCAGTTGCATCTGAATTCTGCCAATCTACGTAGGGACAGCTTGTCTTTTTCACAGTTGATGAGGAGCCTACTTGTCACTTTCCTTGCCATTGTATCCCTGGAAATGGAATTTGAGAATTTGATTTTAGTCTTTTATTCTGTCTCCTCTTCCACTGTGGATCTGAAAACAATACGTGGGATATTCAGATTTTGAATAGGAATATGGAGATCTAAGAAGATGTCAGCAAGAAAAAGGCTACAACAGTGTACTTAATGACATACAAAACCTCTTCAATAAAGTTCTAATCCCAAGTCATTAGCCTTTTGGGTGGACTTCCTTATCCACCTACACACATTTAATTTCATATCCTCACTGCATAATATATTCATTTATTACACATACCCACTGCACATTTTCCCATTCGATGAAAAATACAGTACTTTATTGTTTGGCTCTTCTTCAAATCAGATTACTGAAGGATGTTTCAAAGTTAATAACTCTAACTATCTGAAATAAAACCTGCTTACTCACCCAGAAGAAGAAAAAATCATACATGCATGCACAAACACATTCACTCATATATTCCCCAACTTTTGGACCCAAGTCCTGATAGTATCATGAAGAAGAAAAAAGTTACAAGGTTAGAAAATTTAAAAGCCCAAAAACTATCACCAACATACAGGAATAATACCGCTAATATTATGTCAACTATAGACTTACCATTCTTCCAGGTGCTTCAACCTGTATTTAATCCTCACAAAAATCCAACAACATAATTCTTATTATTTTCCCTATTTTGCTGATGACGGAACAGAAGTGCAGTAATTAGCACAAGACCATATGTAGAAAATACAGAAACCAGATCCAAACTGAAAGGGACTAGTTCGAGGTTTCGGGGGTTTTTGGGGGGGGGGGGGGTTTTGTTTTTGTTTTTTTTGTTGTTGTTTGTTTTTGCTGTTCCTGGAACTTTCTTCCTTTCTCACCCACTGGTACAAATATAATCTAAAACTAGTGAGGGCCGCCAATTTTTATAATAACTAACATTTTTGATGAAGTGGTCTGTGGCATTCGAAATTACCACAACCAACTTAGCTTTCAATTACCAGCAGTACCCTCTGGAGTGGAATAGTGAATTAAGACCTCCTCCCAACAGCATAAAAAGTATTAAAGACAAAAAGATACAAAAATCTGTCTCCTTTATGTCTCTGTCTACTCAGTAGATTTCATTTTATTCTTTGCAAAGGCGCACACCTACTGGACCCAGATAGAAAAGGCAGTAAGAAAAATTCTGCTGTGCATTAAAAGGAAATGTGAATATGAAAACATTGTTACTAAGGAAGTGTTACTTTAGTGGGAGAAAAAAAAAGAGCTTCCTCGGGTCAGTCCACCTGTGTTTCAATCCACCTCAGAAAGGTGGTGAACAACTTGAGCATTTACTTGCTCTGGATAAGCTGAATTCTTTCAGAGGTTAAGTATTGCCCACAGACTCTTGATGAGATCTGTATATTCTGAGCAAAACCCAATGGATCTTTTGTGCTCCAGAAAAGAAACTGGTCATCAGACTTGAGAACACACGTGGCAATGTTGTCTTCCTGGACCGTCGTTCCCCTGAGAAACTATGGCTGTGAAATGTTCCATTTGTCATGTTTTTTTGCCTGTAATATTTCGCCTCATTGAAAGCTGTCCCATCTGAAAAGCTTTATTTTCAAAAAGGTTGTTTGTGTCTTGGCCCTCCCACCATTCATTCAATAAAAATTCTGAGCACTCACTAGGTGCAAGGTATTACATTACACACTTAGAAATAATAAATAACAAGAATATAGCAATAAACCAAACACAGCTTCTATTGAAGAACCCTAAAATGACATAATTCAGGATAAGAGGAACATTTACATATTAAATATTCGAGCCGGGAGTGATTTTTAAAATTTAATTATCATAGATAAAGAAGTAAGTTTAGGGGCACCTGGGTGGCTCAGTTGTTAAGCGTCTGCCTTCGGCTCAGGTCATGATCTCAGGGTCCTGGGATCGAGCCCCGCGTCGGGCTCCCTGCTCGGTGGGAAGCCTGCTTCTCCCTCTCCCACTCCCCCTGCTTGTGTTCCCTCTCTCGCTGTGTCTCTCTCTGGCAAATAAATAAAATCTTTAAAAAAAAGAAGTAAGTTTAACTAGATTGGGAAAAAAAGAAACTTGACCTAACAGTCTGCCCACTTCTGCCCGACATGGTGCTAGCCACTGTCCTGAGTCACTGCATTTATTCCTAACAACACACATATGAACTAACTCTTGTTATTTCCATCTTACAAAGACAAAGTTACATGAGCTGCCCCTGGTTGCAGGCTGATCACAACATTAAAGTCGGTGGTCCGTCTCCCGGCCCCCAGGTCATGCGACTTTTCACATCCCCTACATGAAGAAATCTCTGGGACTGAGAAATGGGAGAAGAGACACCTAGGCTTGAGCATGATACCCAGCAAGACCCAGCATCCCACAGATAGGGGCTGGTGATCATGGCAACAGCGGCAGCAGCTCCAGAAGTAGATCGAGCCAGCATCTGATTCCTCCGCTGCACAAAAAGCCACCGCTAGGAAGCATCAGCCAACCTCTCTACACCACACGTCTACTCCCTTTGCCGCCCAAATGCTGGAGGTCAGACTTCCCACTGCCACCTGCCTTTTCTTCATTCGTCCCTCTCTTCCTTACCGCGTTATTTGCATACCATGATTCTCATTCCTTTCTTCTTTCTGCTTCATCTCCTCCCAACCCACCTGATAACTTCTGCCAGGAACAACCGAGATACCCTTCCCGAGTATGACAAATGGAGAGTTTCACTATTACCTAGGGCTCAACAGAGCTGGGGCTGTTCTGGGACTTGTCTCCACCTAAATTATTTTCCAAATTCAGCTCCTGAACACAGGACTAAGTTTTAACAGCACTGGGCCCACCTTGAGGTTATTTATTCAGTCATACAGAAATTACTGTTCACAAGACAGAGAAGTAAAATAATTTATTTTTTTATGACGTCTTCCTGATAGCTTGGCTGCTAGAAAAAGCAAACAATTTTCCTAACAAAGTCTAGCTGTTGTACATATGAAATATCCCCTACAAAATAACTCCTCTTCCCCAGGATGCTAAAACACAGATTTTATACCTGAATAGTAACTACTGACTTCAAGAAAGGGATTCTTTCCTGCTTTAGCTTTCATACTCTCTCAAGGTCTGTAATCCAAGAAGACAGTATTCTATCTATTCAAAATGTAATCTGGACCTCTGATGACCATGAACTTTTACCTCCTTGTATAAACAGGGGATTCAGATCCAGGAAGTCAATACATAAAGCAGCGTTCGACCATGGCAGTCCGTGGCAATCACTCAATTCATTGAATGAAGCAATTTGTGTCAGATTCATATGGCTTCGATGTATTTACACAGATTGAACCATTGAGGGTCATTTGATGTTCAAGCCTTATTCTGAGGATGGCACATAATTCAGGAATGCTGAATCAGAAGAGCTATCCCCGGGGACTAATTCTCAAGAACCAGGATAACATGTATCTGCTTTGTCGATTTCCATTTAAGCAGAATTAAAGGTTACCCTACCAGATGCTCTAGATACTAGTCACGAACATGCATTTCCCCCTGTGAGTATTATAATAAATTCAGAAAAGGTCCAGTTCTGACACCCAAAAGGCAGCAACATTATATCGCTGACAACATGCTATTAGCAGTCATTTTCACTTATTACTGTTCTTCAGGCTTATACTGGGCTGGATTATGTTTTGTTTCATTGTGTCTTCATAGCATTTTCCAATTGGAGCTAGAGAGCTGCATTTCTTTTTTGTACACAGTGTAATTTTTCACACAAAGTATAATAATAACTTCTCATGGATTCTGTGCATTAAGGGACTCAAAATCACACTGGAGTTTTGTCTCCCCAACCAGTTTCTAGACAAAACAACAATATTCTTAGAGTCTAATGGAACTGAATGTAACCTTCACCCTCTTTTTCAAAGAGCTTGCCAACACACCCCCTCATCCCCATGTCACTCACATTCACAATTCTACCCAATGTACACCTGGACAATTTTTTCCAATATTCCCTTGTCTAAGCCTTCCATTCCCACTTCTGAATCTTCTGCCTGTGGTATTTGTAATAAATAACATTTCTTAAATCAACATAGATGCCTGAGTACTCTCTTATGCAGGTAATTCACAGATACCATGTTTTGATTTAAGGCTTAAACGTTACAAGTCAGTTGGCAGTTGGCCAAGGAGAAATAATTATCTGATTTGTTTATCCCAAAGAGTAGTGAAGAAGAAAAAAGAAGGATAGATAGGAGGGAGGGCTAGAGGGAAGGAGGGAAAGAGGAGAGAAAAAGAGATTGTTTGGGTAGAAACTAGAGGTAAGGGGGGCGGAGCAAGATGGCAGAGGAGTAGGAGACCTGGATTTCGTCTGGTCTCAGGAATTCAGCTGGATAGGGGTCAAACCATTCTGAACACCTACAAACTCAACAGGAGATGGAAGAAAAGAAGAGCAACAACTCTCTGAACAGAAAAGCGACTACTTTCTGGAAGGTAGGACGTGCGGAGAAGTGAATCTGAGGCGATATTTGGGAGGATAGATGGCAGGGGAGGGGGCCTCCATGGGCTGCTTCTGGCAAGTGATAGAGCCCCAGAGCAAAAATCGGAACTTTTAGAGTCAGCTCTGCTGAGGGACGTCACTCCAGTGGCTAAGCAGGGGGTGAAACCCTCGTGGGGCAGTGTGGTCTCAGGACCCTTGGGGTCACAGAAAGTCCGGGGGTGCCTGAGTGCGGCAGAGCTCCCAGGTATCGGAGCAGGGAAGCCGGCTGCAGAGGCGGAGCCCAGGCGCGGGCTCTCAGCTCGGGGTGGCCATAAACCGTGATCTGCGGCACAGTCGGGCCCCTGGTCCTCCAGCAGGGACCCAACAAGCGGCAGATCCGGGGAGACTCACCTTCCTCCCCCGGGAGGAGCCGCGCGGGAGTGCACCGCAGGGCTCTGCTGGGTTTGGAGACTCCACCCGGGGTCAGGTGCCAGAGATAGAAACGCGCAGTCACAGGCCAGGTGAGCACGGAGTGCGGCCGGAGACCAGAGAGACGGGAGTGACTGACAGCTTTTCTCTGGGGGCGCACTGAGGAGCGGGGCCCCGAGTTCTCGGCTCCTCCGGGGTGGAGATTGGGAAGCCGCCATCTCACTCTTGGCCTCCAAAATTTTGAGATAGTTTCTTCTAACAGATCAAAATATACCCTAAATCTCTAGTGTATGGTTTTTTTCTACTCCCCTGCCTGATCACATTCTCTCCCTTTTTTTTCTTTTTTTTTAAATCCTCTTCTTTCTTTTTTCAAACAACTTCTTATCAATTCCTTTTATAAAATTTTTTATAATTTTCATATTTACAGTCATATTCCATCCCTTCATCATATCAACCCTTATTTTTCTACATATATAAGTTTTTCTTTCTTTAAAATTTTGGGAGGCACTTTCTTCTAATAGACCAAAATACACCCAAAATCTAGTGTGTGGCACTGATCTATATCCCAGCCTGATCATATTTGATCATATTCTGTTTTTTTTTGTTTTGTTCTGTTTTTGTTTGTTTTTATCTTTATCTTTTTTTCGTTTTCTTTTTCTTTTTTCTCTCTTTCCCTTTCTTTTCCCACTGCTTCAGGTTTTCTCTGATTTGTTTAGAGTATATTTTCTGGGGACGTTGTTACCCTGTTAGCATTTTGTTCTCTCATTAATCTATTCTCCTCTGGGCAAAATGACAAGACGGAAAACATCACCTCAACAAAAAGAACAAGAGGTAGTACCGACTGCCAGGGACCTACTCAATGCGGACATTAGTATGATGTCGGATCTAGAGTTCAGAATCATCACTTTAAAAATACTAGCTGGGCTTGAAAAAAATATGGAAGTTATTAGAGAAACCTTTCTCGAGAAGTGAAAGAACTAAAATCTAACCAAGTCAAAATAAAAAAGGCTATTAATGAGGTGCAATCGAATATGGGGGCGCTAACTGCTGGGATAAATGAGGCAGAAGAGAGAATCAGTGAGATGGAAGACCAAATGATGGAAAATAAAGAAGCTGAGAAAAAGAGAGACAAACAACTACTGGATCACGAGGGCAGAATTCGAGAGATAAGCGATACCATAAGACAAAACAACATTAGAATAATTAGGATCCCAGAAGAAGAAGAAAGAGAGAGAGGGGCAGAAGGTATAATGGAGCAAATTATAGCAGAGAATTTCCCTAATTTGGGGAAGGAAACAGGCATCAAAATCCAGGAGGCACAGAGAACCCCTCTCAAAAACAATAAAAATAGGTCAACACCCTGACATCTAATAGTAAAACTTATGAGTCTCAGAGACAAAGAGAAAATCCTGAAAGCAGCTCGGGAGAAGAGATCTGTAACCTACAATGGTAGAAACATTAGATTGGCAACACACCTATCCACAGAGACCTGGCAGGCCAGAAAGGGCTGGCATGATATATTCAGAGCACTAAATAAGAAAAATATGCCGCCAAGAATACTACATCCAGCTAGGCTGTCAGTGAAAATAGAAGGAGAGATAAAAAGCTTCCAGGACAAACAAAAACTAAAGGAATTTGCAAACACAAAACCAGCCCTACAGGAAATCTTGAAAGGGGTCCTCTAAGCAAAGAGAGAGCCTGAAAGCAACATAGACCAGAAAGGAACACAGACAATATACAGTAACAGTCACCTTACAGGCAATACAATGGCACTAAATTCCTATCTTTCAATAGTTACCCTGAATATAAATGGGCTAAATACCCCAATCAAAAGACACAGGCTATCAGATTGGATTAAAAAACAAGACCCATCGATATGCTGTCTGCAAGAGACTCATTTTAGACCCAAAGACACCCCCAGATGGAAAGTAAGGGGGTGGAAAACCATTTACCATGCTAATGGACACCAAAAGAAAGCTGGGGTGGCAATCCTTAGATCAGACAAATTAGATTTTAAGCCAAAGACTGTAATAAGAGATGAGGAAGGACACTATATCCTACTTAAAGGGTCTATCCAACAAGAAGATCTAACAATTATAAATATCTACGCCCCTAACCTGGGAGCAGTCAATTATATAAGGCAATTAATAACAAAAGCAAAGAAACACATCGACAACAATACAATAATAGTGGGGGACTTTAACACCCCCCTCACTGAAATGGACAGATCGTCTAAGCAAAAGATCAACAAGGAAATAAAGGCTTTAAATGACACACTGGACCAAATGGACTTCATAGACATATTCAGAACATTCCATCCCAAAGCAATGGAATACACATTCTTCTCTAGTGCCCATGGAACATTCTCCAGAATCGATCACATCCTAGGTCATAAATCAGGTCTCAACTGGTACCAAAAGACTGGGATCATTCCCTGCCCATTTTCAGACCACACACCACAATGCTTTGAAACTAGAACTCAATCACAAGAGGAAAGTCGGAAAGAACTTAAATACATGGAGGCTAAAGAGCATCCTACTGAAGAATGAATGGGTCAACCAGGAAATTAAAGAAGAATTAAAAAAATTCATGGAAACCAATGAAAATGAAAACACAACTATTCAAAATCTTTGGGATGCAGCAAAGGCAGTCCTAAGAGGAAAGTATATAGCAATACAAGCCTTTCTCAAGAAACAAGAAAGGTCTCAAGTACATAACCTAACCCTACACCTAAAGGAGCTGGAGAAAGAACAGCAAATAAAGCCTAAACCCAGCAGGAGAAGAGAAATCATAAAGATCAGAGCAGAAATCAATGAAATAGAAACTAAAAGAACAGTAGAACAGATCAACAAAACTAGGAGCTGGTTCTTTGAAAGAATTAACAAGATGGATAAACCCCTGGCCAGACTTATCAAAAAGAGAAGAGAAATGACCCAAATCAACAAAATCATGAATGAAAGAGGAGAGATCACAACCAACACCAAAGAAATACAAACAATTCTAAGAACATATTATGAGCAACTCTATGCCAGCAAATTCGATAACCTGGAAGAAATGGATGCATTCCTAGAGATGTATCAACTACCAAAACTGAACCAAGAAGAAATAGAAAACCTGAACAGACCTATAACCACTAAGGAAATTGAAGCAGTCATCAAAAATCTCCCCAAAAACAAAAGCCCAGGCCAGATGGCTTCCCAGGGGAATTCTACCAAACATTTCAAGAAGAATTAATACCTATTCTTCTGAAACTGTTCCAAAAAATAGAAATGGAAGGAAAACTTCCAAACTCATTTTATGAGGCCACCATTACCTTGATCCCAAAACCAGACAAAGACCCCATCAAAAAGGAGAATGACAGACCAATATCCCTGATGAACATGGATGCAAAAATTCTCACCAAAATACTAGCCAATAGGATCCAACAGTACATTAAAAGGATTATTCACCATGACCAAGTGGGATTTATCCCTGGGCTGCAAGGTTGGTTCAACATCTGCAAATCAATCAACGTGATAGAATACATTAACAAAAGAAAGAACAAGAATCATATGATCCTCTCAATAGATACAGAAAAAGCATTTGACAAAGTACAGCATCCTTTCTTGATCAAAACTCTTCAGAGTATAGGCATAGAGGGTACATACCTCAATATCATAAAAGCCATCTATGAAAAACCTACAGCGAATATCATTCTCAATGGGGAAAAACTGAGAGCTTTCCCCATAAGGTCAGGAACGCGGCAGGGATGTCCACTATCACCACTGCTATTCAACATAGTATTAGAAGTCCTAGCCACAGCAATCAGACAACAAAAAGAAATCAAAGGCATCCAAATCAGCAAAGAAGAAGTCAAACTCTCACTCTTTGCAGATGATATGATACTTTATGTGGAAAACCCCAAAGACTCCACCCCAAAACTGCTAGAACTCATACAGGAATTCAGTAAAGTGGCAGGATATAAAATCAATGCACAGAAGTCAGTGGCATTCCTATACACCAACAACAAGACAGAAGAAAGAGAAATTAAGGAGTCGATCCCATTTACAATTGCACCCAAAACCATAAGATACCTAGGAATAAATCTAACCAAAGAGACAAAGGATCTGTACTCAGAAAACTATAAAATACTCATGAAAGAAATTGAGGAAGACACAAAGAAATGGAAAAACGTTCCATGCTCATGGATTGGAAGAACAAATATTGTGAAGATGTCAATGCTACCTAGAGCAATCTACACATTCAATGCAATCCCCATCAAAATACCATCCACTTTTGTCAAAGAAATGGAATAATCCTAAAATTTGTATGGAACCAAAAAAGACCCCGCATAGCCAGAGGAATGTTGAAAAAGAAAAGCAAAGCTGGCGGCATCACAATTCCGGACTTCAAGCTCTATTACAAAGCTGTCGTCATCAAGACAGTATGGTACTGGCACAAAAACAGACACATAGATCAATGGAATGGAATAGAGAGCCCAGAAATGGACCCTCAACTCTATGGTCAACTAATCTTTGACAAAGCAGGAAAGAATGTCCAATGGAAAAAAGACTCTTCAACAAATGGTGTTGGGAAAACTGGACAGCCACATGCAGAAGAATGAAACTGGACCATTTCCTTACACCACACACAAAAATAGACTCCAAATGGTTGAAAGCCCTCAATGTGAGACAGGAGTCCATCAAAATCCTAAAGGAGAACACAGGCAGCAACCTCTTCGACCTCAGCCGAAGCAACTTCTTCCTGGAAACATCGTCAAAGGCAAGGGAAACAAGGGCAAAAATGAACTACTGGGACTTCATCAAGATAAAAAGCTTTTGCACAGCAAAAGAAGCAGTCAACAAAACCAAAAGACAATCGACAGAATGGGAGAAGATATTTGCAAATGACATATCAGATAAAGGGCTAGTATCCAAAATCTATAAAGAACTCATCAAACTCAACACCCAAAGAACAAAGAATCCAATCAAGAAATGGGCAGAAGACATGAACAGACATTTTTCCAAAGAAGACATCCAAATGGCCAACAGACACATGAAAAAGTGCTCAACATCACTTGGCATCAGGGAAATCCAAATCAAAACCTCAATGAGATACCACCTCACACCAGTCAGAATGGCTAAAATTAACAAGTCAGGAAATGACAGATGTTGGCGGGGATGAGGAGAAAGGGGAACCCTCCTACACTGTTGGTGGGAATGCAAGCTGGTGCAGCCACTCTGGAAAACAGTATGGAGGTTCCTCGAAAAGTTGAAAATAGAGCTACCGTACAACCCAGCAATTGCACTACTGGGTATTTACCCCAAAGATACAAAAGTAGGGATCCGAAAGGGTACGTGCACCCCGATGTTTATAGCAGCAATGTCCACAATAGCCAAACTGTAGAAAGAGCCAAGATGTCCATCAACAGAAGAATGGATAAAGAAGAGATGGTATATATATACAATGGAATATTATGCAGCCATCAAAAAGAATGAGATCTTGCCATTTGCAACGACGTGGATGGAACTGGAACGTATTATGCTGAGCGAAATAAGTCAAACAGAGAAAGACATGTATCATATGACCTCACTGATATGAGGAATTCTTAATCTCAGGAAACAAACTGAGGGTTGCTGGAGTGGGGGGTGGGGTGGGAGGGATGGGGTGACTGGGTGATAGACACTGGGGAGGGTATGTGCTCTGGTAAGCGCTGTGAATTGTGCAAGACTGTTGAATCTCAGATCTGTACCTCTGAAACAAATAATGCAATATATGTTAAGAAAAAAAAAAAAGAAGAGGATAGCAGGAGGGGAAGAGTGAGGGGGGCAAATTGGAGGGGTATACGAACCATGAGAGATGATGGACTCTGTAAAGCAAACTGAGGGTTCTAGAGAGGAGGGGGGTGGGGGGATGGGTTAGCCTGGTGATGGGTATTAAAGAGGGCACGTTCTGCATGGAGCACTGGGTGTTATGCACAAACAATGAATCATGGAACACTACATCTAAAACTAATGATGTAATGTATGGGGATTAACATAACAATAAAAAATTAAAAAAAAAAAGAAATTAGAGGTAAGAAGAGAGAAATGGCTTTAATCGCCTGGGAAGGAGGAAGGCAATATTAACAAGGAAGAGATACACAGACTTCTGAGAGTGCTTTAACCTGGGACAGGCTGAATTCCTGCACTTCAACAGAGAAATTCTCCAACTCCGAATAGCGTGTTTGTCTACTAAACTGCATAAAGATGGTACGGCAGATACTTGCCAATTTTCAGAATCCTTGGTTACATTTGGGGAATTCCCCATATTATAAGTCCCCATAGGAGACAGGAGCAAATTCCAGACAGATGCTGAAAATTCTAGAAACTCACTGCTTGGGGCTTCTCCAGCAGGTAGGGTATGGGCATGTGCCCTGGGCCACAGCCTTTACATTGGAAGGCAGCGTGCAAAGATGCAGAGACTGTGGGGAATTCCCACTGGTGGAGAAGGGGCGTGAATGGACCAGCTCCTCAGGCAACAGCGGCAGGGGGACACACTGCGGGTTTAACGTAGAGGTAGTGGCGCCCATGTTCTTCCACAGTCTTCTCACCACGCCGGCTCTGTGACACCATCTTGGGCATTTTTTTCCCTAGCTACAGAGCCCCAAACTGGTTTTCAAGCCCTCCTATTGATTCTGTAACCTACCCAATATTCTTTCATGAAATTACTTTTCTGCCTAAAACAGTCAAACTGAGGGAATATATAACCTCACACATGATGTATATGAAATATACATATGAAACTATAATAGGAAATATATACGTACATATGAAATTCCCTGCTCCAGTGCAACAGATTTCTGTCAAATTCCCATAATCTTACAACTCGATAGAAGGAATAACACCATTACCTCTATTCAAACCCACTATTTGACAGATGGGTTTCCTCTGTCGAGGGTTTAAGAGATCACCAAGGGTCGGGGCGCCTGGGTGGCTCAGTTGGTTAAGTGGCTGCCTTCGGCTTAGGTCATGATCCTGGGGTCCTGGGATCGAGCCCCCTGTCCGGCTCCCTGCTCAGCGGAGAGCCTGCTTTTCCCTCTCCCTCTGCCTGCCACTCTGCCTACTTGTGCTCTCTCTGTCAAATAAATAAATAAAATCTTTAAAAAAAAGAGATCAGCAAGGGTCAACCAACTCAGAGAGCAGAGTGAGGATGAGAATGATTTCTAGTTAAATGCCCTTCCCACCACACCATGTTGATAGCAACCTTGGTTATTGGGTGCAGTATTTCAGTTATAGATTGCTTTTGTATTGACTGGATTTCATTTTGTCTTAAGAAAGATCATTCTAGGTTTGTATTTGATTGAGTCATCTATATTTGGTTATCTATTAATTTATTAGTATTAAGACAGACAAGACCATGATGGGGACCTCAGAAAAAGGTAGTTAACAAGAGAAAGGACTCAATGGAGTAAGAATAGGAGGAATGAGGATATGGCAAGCAAGTTTGTGCTATAACTCTCCCTGGTTTGGAAAAAATACTTAATTAAAGCAGCATCCTTTCGTGTGGTGCTTCTTAGTTGGTTTTGCTGCTCTGGAGCCCAGAATATGAATGGAACCCAGTTCACAGATACATAGAACAGAATATTTCCTCAACTCTGGACCATGTGAGGAAAACAAAAGGATGGGTGAAAAGAAATGAACTCCGTATACAATGAGAATTATCTACATGTACAACTAACTTAAACGCAACAATACATAGTAAACAAAGTTTTCCATCACGTTCAAGTGTCAATTTCTGATTCCTTGATGCTTTGCAACAACTTACAGTTTAACCTCTAGCTTAGATCAGTTGGAAGACTTTCACTTCTTGAATTGTCCAGTGCTGTAGATATTCATCTATATGTGAATGCATTTTTGTCCCATGCTACCTTGGCTTTATGTTACCTTCATATATCAGGGCCGTAACTTTTTTGTGAAGTGAACTGTTCCTCTCTACACCCAGTAATTGCTGAAATTCTTTGTAAAATACTGATATCCCAACAGGATTCCTCGGGAGAACTGCTTCTCTCCAACACACTTTGCAAAATGCCTGGCACTGATATACCACCTACTTTCTCCGGAATGGCTTCACTGACCTGAGCATTTTGTGCTCTAACTAATCTACGCCTTACATTTTTTATTTTTCATTTTCTGGCATGACAGGAAAATGGAAAGTCTTGCTTTTAATCATTCTTTGACAAGTAGCCTGCCTTTCTTGTTAGGATCCAAGTTGAAATCAGATTCACCATTGTGTAGAAATGTGGACTTTACACACTCACACACACACACACACACACACACACACCAGTTCACATCCAGGATTAAGAGGCTTGCAAAGCCCAAAGAGGGAGCCTACGGGATTGCCATATCCTTTATCCCAAGACACTCCTGAAACTCAAATCTTTTCCCTGAGCAGAAGGTATTTAGTCCTACCTCCTTGAGAAATCCAATTTTAATAACTTCCCCTTCTCTTCCAAAATGAAGCTGAACCGACAGCTCGCTTCTAACATCCTTTAAAAGTACCACAAATTATCTACAGGATAGAGGATCCATTGTATGGGTTATCCAAACTATAATTAATCTAAAAATGACACATCCTGGGATGTATAATGCATTACCTTTCTGAAACCAAATTACAGCATTAATTATATTTGGCTTCAGCAAATATTAACATTTCTTTACATGCCCTAAGCCCAAACATCTAATGAAGAGACTAGAGTATAAGCTGGAATCACACTGTTCCCCAGAGAAAGCCAAACTTACCATTTAAACCACTAACAATAACCTACAGAGCAGTTCATCCCCACAGGACAGGTCAGCTTTAAGCCAACATTTGTTCTGTCCTCTAGAAACAGCGGTCTGTCCCTTCCACCTGGACTTAGATTATCTTAGCTAGCCTTGCTGGTGGCAGAGTCCTTGATACACAGGGGCACCTAAACTGTTTTTAATGATATATTTGCGGCTCTCAAAGTGGATAATCGAGGTCCGGAAATGCTATTATTGTAACAGCTCCCACAGTAACCCTCTATGAGAAGTTCACTTGCTATCTGCCTGGAGTCTAAGGGTCCAAATGTTTCAAGTCTGGAAGGTGGGAGTGGGGGTCGAAGGGAGGCAAAATGACGTTCACAGCAGGATTCCTGAAAACATCAAAACACTGTCTGTTCTTGCCTTTTGTGAAGTCAGCCCTTGAGCTATTTGTTCAGGTTTCCCTACCAACTTCATGACGAATGAGGTTTTTCCAAGGGCTTTTCCACACAGCGCTGTTATTTCACTGGGCTTCAGTGAGTACTTTAAACAGATGAAGACAAAGAAAGCCAGCCATATAATTCAGTGTCTGATTGCTTTTCCACATGTCAGTAGTGAGAAGCACAACTCTGCCTTGAGCAGCTCTGAGTGGCTGCCTGATTGAATCCAGTAAAGGCTGATAAATTTTGGAATGCTCTTTCAGCACAAGAAAAATAGCATCTCTATGGAATATGGTACTGCAGTATTTTGTGCCTTGCAAGAGACACCTCGAAATCGGGGCTTTTCATCATGGGGCATGACGAAGGAGAAGCAAAAGGGCATTTTCCAACCCCCACCCCCATCACATCATCAACATCTGGAGGATGAGAGCTGACCCACATTTTTTTTTAACTTCAAATGATTTTTTTTTTTTTTGGAAGCACTAAGTGCAATTATAGTACATAAGCGATGGGTTACTAATTTAGAAGCTAATTAATTTCAATAGTGAGTGTTTCCAGAAACAAAATCTTGAAAGATACAGGGAGGAATAAACAGAGAGTTTATTCTACTTATATAACACATTTTCTACCATCTGGGGAATGGAAAGGGTTTTCTCCCACCCGGGATGGGATGAGAAAAGAGACCCAGTACTGAGATCCATATGGGCTAGACCTTTGGAGCCTAAGTAGCCTCTCTGTCTCTACAAAGAAGAAAATCTGATCATACTGGAGCGAGTCGACCAAAAACAAGGGATAAAGAACAGGATCAAACTTTGGGGTACAAGTTAGTGCAAGGGGGAAGCAGGAAGCCCTGAGTTAAGCACCAAGTCACCTCCATGACTCAGCTGCAGAAACATCACCACTTGGTGCCTCAAAACCTTCCCTTGAGGGTAATTTTTGCTCATATATGCCTTTGAAAGAGTTGATGTAAAAGGCTCTAAGTAACACATCCATGAGGAGAAGCGTTCCCTGGGACTCCGGGCACAGTATATTCTGCACAGCGACATAACAACAGCTCTCAGTAAAATTACACATAATCAATAGTCTGGCCACTGATCCAAACGCCCCAGGGCCCCATCTTGGAAGATTTTATAGTATATATATTCCAGGCATGCGTATGGTGGAGCCTACTGATTCCCACACAGCTGTTTTTCTCCTGTTAGCGCATGATGATTTTCAAGTGTTTTACTAGAACAGATGCTTTAAGAGCATGCTGAGTACACGTCTTTCCTCAACTTTTTTATTTACATACACAGCAGATTGCCATGCTGCTGTCCTTTCGATACTGTGGGGGTAGGGGTGCGACCAGCCAACAATGTCGGTTTTCTTCAACATTCTTAAGCAGAGGCACTTCTGACTTGTTCCCGTCCCACGGTCATTGCTCGCAGAGACCCTCTCAGTCTCTGTCTATCTGTCACTTGCTCTTCCTCTGATCCTTTCTCCCAACACACTGTTTGAACTCGGTTTCTGCACATGGAGACTTTTTAAGCTGGAGCAAACTGAATACACCCATGTCCTATACAGAATGCAATTTTCTCTGTTGGGTTTGTACCTGCCCCAAATAGTTGAATTTAGATAACAGCTTATTTCCTGAGAGTCAACACGTACTTCTGCTTGAACCTACTGCAAAGTCAATCCCCTATTCGTGCCACAAAAATCTGTTACCATGGAAAATAATATTCTGCCACACGTTCATCAAAAGAGGCTGCCAAACTTGTCGATTTTGCATCAGCAGAATGTACACAGCCTTAAATGGAAAAGTTTTCCCACCTAAAGAACATGATTTCAGGTCTTTAAAGCAGGGACCACAGATGGATTTGTGCCTTCAATAGTATGTTAAGTGATTCTCCGAAGTATCTTAGTAGGTAAGTAAAGGTATTTTCCCGGCCCTCACTCCTTGCCAGTTTATAAACTGCTTCTTTCAGGATTAACACAATTGTCCAAGGGACTTTAGAATTTTTCTAAATTTAGAAGATTTGAGGAAGCGAACTAGAGGTGGGGAGAGAGTGATTATCCTTTTG
Organism: Mirounga leonina; assembly: GCF_011800145.1. Taxonomy (NCBI): domain Eukaryota; kingdom Metazoa; phylum Chordata; class Mammalia; order Carnivora; family Phocidae; genus Mirounga; species Mirounga leonina. The sequence continues at coordinate 11,765,421 of NW_023270426.1, forward strand.
AATTCCTCTCTGCCCATAGAGACAGGGCCTTCCTCTTCACAGTACTTAAATTCAGGACAGCTTTATTCTTCCCACAAATGCATCTTCAATTCAGAGCTTTAGGAATTGTCAAATTCAAATGGCCATTTCATGTCAAGCTCCCCTTCACAGCAAACCAATCAGCTCACAGTCAATTGTTCAACCAACATTAACAGAGTCCCAGTTATAATTTATGTTCTCTGCTATGTGCTGGGGATCTTGGTGGGAGGAGACATGGCCATTTTCTGGTAGAGAAGAAACACACCATACACAGTAAATAGCCCCTTGTGCAGAGGACAGCACCAAGGACACTAGGGAAATACTCACCTCTCCACACGAATGAATGAACTCACTTTGAGGTAGAATTTCTATAGAAGGGAACTTCTCTTTCCCCCCTTCCATTCCATTGACTACTTCTGACTGAGAAAGAAGGACTAGCGTTGGTGAAAACAAATGTTAATGATCAAAGCGGTGTAACAAGATGCTAAATGGGACTTTTTTTCCCTGCAATTGTGCCATGTTGGCTGAAGCATCAGATCTGAAGACACTAGAAGAGGAGAAAGTGCTCTTTCTAAGCAGAAATGTTAGAGTATTCTCATAAGACTTATTAAAGGTGGCAGAACTTGCCTATCAGTGTCCATCTCCCACTTCCAGCCCACATAAGAGAAGGCTAGAGATTCATGAAGGAGTTTATTTAAAGGGAATTTATAGAAGTGGAGAAGGTGGTGACATAATGCTCCCCCCTTCTACCTCCCATAGGTCCTTGGCCCGTGGGAAGGGAAGTGGCTTCTCACCAGCAGATGGCTTCCTGGTGAGTATATCAGAGACCAGGCTTATGCCACCACTGAAGCTGAGTGCAAGAAAATTCTTGGCAGAAATTAGCACTAATTCCTAGATTTGGGGGAAATTCAACAGGCAGCCTCTTGCCTATTGAGGGACATGCCATGAGGGACATGCCATGGCAGGGACAATCATTACAGGGCAAGAAGGGAGCACGGCATTTGTTCAGACTTGAGTAGAAATAAATTAGAAATTTCTGTGGCCAGGCGACACCTTGGGGAGTAGTAACCAGGCATGAAATGCCTGAAGGGGCCTCACCTGAGAAAACTGACTGTAACCAAGTGCTCCCAGCAGGAAGCACCTACAGTGGGGTCCGGGGTATCTGAGGAAAGGGCCACAATGCTCATTAACCCGCATGAGGGAAGAGTAGAGGGTGGAAGAGGGGAATGGAAGGCACTAGTTAGTCAATGTCTATGCAACAGAAGGGAATAGAGATGTAGAAAACAACTCAGAACCCTGGCAGGCTCTGTGTTGGTCAGCGTGGGCCATCATAACAAAACTCCATACCTTGGGTGGCTTAAATAAGAGAAATTTATTTCTCACCGTTCTGGAGGCTAGGAAGTCCAAGATCAAGGTGCCAACCAGTTCGGTTACTGGGAAAAGCTCTCTTCCTGGTTTGCAAATGACCATCTGGTCACAGTGTCCTCACATGGTAGAAAGGGAGAGGGAGCTCTCCGATGTCTCTTCTTATGCAGGCACGAATCCTCTCATATCAGAGCCCCACCCTTACAACTTCATTTAACCTTAATGACTTCTGCAAAGGCACCGCTCCGAATACAGTCACACTGAGGGGTAGGCCTTCCACCTTTGAGTTCTGGGAGGAAACAGTTCCGTCCACAGCAGTGGCATTTAAAAACAAACAAACAAGCAAGCAAACAAACAAAACAAATAAATGGACTGTAGGAAGGCATCTGATGAAAATAAAATCATAGGTGCACTCTCTATCCACACACAACATGTCTTAAAGATAAGAGGTTGGGAGAAAAAGTGTCTGATTTCCCGCTTAACTCTTCTCTGAGGAAAAGAAATGGGAAATGATCTGTAAGTACAAAAACATGCCAGAAGGGAAGTTCATTAGAAAAGCAAATCACCATGAGGAAAAGAAGAAAAGGACACAGGGAGCATGAGCCTATTGTGTTCATAAGAAACTATATAACTAATTGAATGCATATGGAGTCTATGGTTGATTTATGGTGGGAAATAAATTTAAATACAAATGCCATGTTAAAAATGATGTAGGATCTTAAACTTCAAAACTCTGAGTTTATAGAATACATAAGTATGTAGAAAAGTTTAAAATAAAACTGACTTGAAGAAAGAGAAATTATAGAAAGGAAAAATTCAACTGTGCATTTACTGCATTTATAAGAACCTGATTTATAACCAAATCTTTGAGGAAAATTTGTTGGCCTGCTTGAAAGAATAAAAGAAAATGTAAATATGCCAGATAAATGGGTGGGTTATTTATTATAAACTCTAAAATAGTCCATGCTTCTTAAAGGAAAGAAAAAACTACAGTGAGATATGAATTTAAAGTAATAAAGTTCAAGATGGTAGACTCTGCATATGCCTTTGCCTCTTCTCCTCTGAAACTCATTAAAATGGCAGTTAAAAAAGACACAAGGAAGTAAATTCATAAAAGTGCTGAGAACATATGGGACATCAATGGACCAGATATTTTTGCAGATTTCTGGATGACAGAGTAGGGAATGAATGGTTCTACGTATACATGGAAGCAGAGGGAGCCATCACTCAAACCATGATCAGAAGGGAGGGCTGAAGCAGGAAGTTAATCGTGGAATTCTCCAGAAAGCACAAGTAAAAAGAGCAGGAGGACCAATTGCCAAAATTTTTAAATGCCATAAAATGGATAGAAAATAAAGTTGAGACATCCTTTGGACGATAGAGCAGAAAGGACGAAGACACTGAAAATGGGAGCAAAAAGATAAGGGACATATAAAATCAATCCAGGTTGGCCAGAGTCTGATTAACAGAAATCCTATAAAAAGACACAGAGATACAAAGGAAGATTCCATTTCACCCTGATGAGGGGCCTGGGGGCATGTAATAGAATCCAGAAGAAAAGAAATGGAATCCTAGCACACTACATGTCTCGGCAGTAAAAAATAATTACATACTTATAGTAATATAAGAGATTGATTATTTTTAGCCTCCAAGGCAACAAACATAGTCAGAGAGCACAGAAAGTACGGTTGTAATTGCAGGACAGAATGTAAATGTTATCAACCTTGACAATATAAAAGCCAAAATTAAATTGAAGGAACGTGGGAAGAAAAAAAAATGTAAAGAAGAGGCAGGCGAGAGAGTGAAAGGACTTAACGTTTTCATCCCAGAGCAAAATCAAGTCAATTGACTAACGTAGAGGGAACAAGAGATAGGATTATTGATACATTTTCTAAAGTTATGAAAAGAACCGAAAGGAAAACTGAGAATACTAATGTAACCACCGAAGTTAAGGAAAAGGGTGAGGGAGTCAAAGCATCATCTCTCACAGCAGGGAGTAAGGGGAAATTGTCCAAGGTCATTAAATTAAGAAATAGAGGTGGGTGGATTTTTTTCAGTAACTACCAGAATTTCTTTTTAATGATTCAAAGAGATGCTGGTGGAAATGAGCCTGGGAATGTGAGGAAGAAGGCAGGACGGTTTCCCTCCTCATCATAAGCTCGTCTGTATTCCTGATTTCTTACCTTGGGTCTATATTACTTGGACAAAAACAAATACATAAGAACAAATTCACCAAAACTTAAATATTAAGCCAAGCCAACTGTCTCCTTTTTCCAAATGCTGAGTGAAGTCAGGGCCATAATCAGGAGCGGGCAGCAGATTTAAATCTTGCAAGAAACTGACTGAAGAGTAAAACAGCCAATGTAAATAACTCAAAAGAAATGTATAGGAACTGAAACAAACAAACCAACAAAAAACATCTTTTATCCTGTTTCCTTTCTCTCTCTCTCTCTCTCACACACACACCCCATAGAATTTGCACATATGATTATACCCCTGTATCTGTTGAGAAATGCAACACATTGTAATGACTATTTCTTCATAGATTCAAATAATAAATCCTTGGATAAAAATTAACTCATTCTAAAAATAAATTGTGTGTTCCAAGACACAAAATGTGGAGCAAATGGTAAACATCTTTTCACCAGCTTTCCCAAATAAATGATCAAAAGAGGCAAATACCCCAGCCAGGCTACTACACCCCGAAGATGCTTGATTCAATCCAAGCGTGGGTTAGCGAACTTTCTCTATAAAGGACCGGAGGGTAAATATTTTCAGCTGTGTGGATCATACTCCCCTCTGCCATTGTAGCATGAAAACTACCAGAGACAATACACAAATGAATGGGCGTGGGTGTGTTCCAATAAAACGTATCTACAAAACAGGCTGTGGGCAGTATTTGGCCCAGGGGATACAGTTTGCCCACCCCTGAACGAAAGGATCCAGAACATTAAGGCAATTGCTAATTAGTAAAAGGAAAGCACATACTCCACAACCTAAATCACTTTTGGCTAATATTACCATAACAAACAATATCCCATCGAGTAGTGTTCTATGTAATTCCTGATGTTCAAGTGCCTTTTGAATAAGCTCTGGTCAAAAAAGAGCTAAAACATATCCATTCCATTCCCCTTCCCTTCCCATCATTCACACAACAATAAAAGAAAAACAATGATCAAGTCAGCTGTCTCTGGTTAAGGGCCCCTTTTAGACAGCTAACATATTCGAGCTCCTATTTCTCCATCAAAATGAGAAGCCCAAGGGCTTCAACTTCAGTTACATTTGAAAATATCGTTGGGGCGCCTGGGTGGCTCAGTTGGTTAAGCGACTGCCTTCGGCTCAGGTCATGATCCTGGAGTCCCAGGATCGAGTTCCGCATCGGGCTCCCTGCTCGGCAGGGAGTCTGCTTCTCCCTCTGACCCTCCCCCCTCTCATGTGCTCTCTCTCTCTCTCATTCTCTCTCTTTCAAATAAATAAATAAAAAATCTTAAAAAAAAAAAAGAAAAGAAAATATCGTTAAAGGAAAAACCGTGCCCCTCTCTCAATGACATCTAGCTTTAAATGGCTCACAAGGGATGTTTAGTGCTTGAAAGAGCCGACATTGGGTAAACATAGAGATGAGCACCTGACCAGGACAGAGAGGGCTCGCTGAATCTGTAACCTTAATCACAATCAAATCACATTAGTGAAGCAAGTTGGTGTTCCAGGGGCCTAACTGAACACTAAGTTTGTTTGTTTGTTTAATGAATGGGCAGTGTGGATAAAAAGCGAGATTCAAATATCCAATCAGCTTCCACACGAAAATCCTGATTATATTTGTGATGGCTGTGAGCGAAATAGGGTCCTAAATAGAATTTTAGATAGCATTAATGATATGACCAAAAAGGATGAAAAATCACAAGTGACAAGGAAAAGCACATTTGTTAGGTGACAAAAAAAAAAAAAAAGAGTAACAAGGGATATCAGGATATCCTCTAACCACACAAAGGAATCCTCACAACTGACTTGGGCAGCTCCTGTCAGATACTACATGATTATAATTACAATGCCCAAGTGCAAAGGGGAAAGACGCCCAAACCTTACAAATCACAGTGTATCCAAGCTTGAAGGAGACTGACAACAATAACTCTTGGCACGTGTACAAAAGATTTAATTCTAACTAAAATGAATGTCGTATAACAGTAGAAGACAGGTTTGGGGAAAGCGTATTTTGTTTTGTGTTTTGTTTGGTTTTGTGTTGGTAGCTTTAGAGAAAAATAAGCTCATGAACATACCCAGTGAATACACTCCTGGGTACACACTAGCATGGATAAGAACAAAGCTGGGGAGGCAATTTGAGATTCAGTAAGATTTTTTAAATGATCAATTCTCTCTGCAACTACTCCAAATCCTTCACAGACAAAGGATATTTCCCAATTCTTACCAGAAGAAAAATATATGACCTACACACAAAGCTTATTTGTTCAAATCCCGCCCCAATCTTCACAGATACTTTTTAATCAACATGCAAATGAGGCATGCTTCCCTGCAAAATTACTGGTTCCTTATTTAATTTTAGCATTAAAATAATAATTGTCACCTAAAGACTCTTCCTTAGCCCAAAAGCTTTCAACATTTGAAAACTGTATGAGCACTACTCAGCCGAACATACACATTCATTAAAAGAAATAGGAGAGTCCACCATTATAAATGAAGGCTTCTTTTCCCTAGGGAAAAAAACTGCAAAATAAAAGTAGGTCTAGAGGAATACCCAATCCCCTTTCTTGTCAGTCCTGCCTTTGCTCACTGTGTTCAGGTACACACAGCGTCCTATGAAATGACCCACATTCTTGATATTTCTTGGTCCCTATTTTGTCAAAACTGCCCATTACCCCAAGTCTGGGGTGACCAGCTAAAGATCTGAGAAAGTATTTCAGCCAAAGCTATCGCTGACTGGAAAGGAGAGTTTAGCCCTTCCCAAATAGCAGATGCATTTAACAGGAACCCTCCACACTGTGGGCATCCCTGGGTCCTGTGACTGAGTCAATGGGACAAACAGCTCAGGGCCAAGAGGCCTTAAGCACCTCTGGAGTCACACCATCTGTTCCGTCTTCGAGCTGACCTACACATACACCAGCAATGTCCAGTGGACTAATCGATGTGGACTGTGTTTGGTAACTTGGGAGTTCATGATAAAAGCCAGAGAGAAGAGTTCTCCATGACAGAGGGAGATGTGAAGCAGATAAACCCAGTCTGTGGACAGAGTGGTCGAGATCACTGGTGAACTGGCATCTTTAAGCAAGACATCTCTTATCTCTTACACAGTGTCAGTTTGAAGTTCATTTTTAAATCTCCATGAGGCTATAAGCTTGTATTTTCTTTTATTTATTTATTTATTTATTTATTTATTTATTTATTTGAGACAGAGAGAATGAGAGACAGAGAGCATGAGAGGGAGGAGGGTCAGAGGGAGAAGCAGACTCCCTGCCGAGCAGGGAGCCCGATGCGGGACTCGATCCCGGGACTCCAGGATCATTACCTGAGCCAAAGGCAGTCGCTTAACCAACTGAGCCACCCAGGCGCCCGAATCTTTTTTTTAAACAAAGTTAATATGTTCAACATAGATTGGTGATGGACAGATGATGGACACATTTCATACACTTATGTATTTATCCCATTATATTATAGAGAACAGAATTAATATTTCTCAAAATGGATCCAAGAACCACATGTATCGGAATCACTGGCTATGTCTTTTAAAACACATATTCCTGGGCCCCACCATAAAGTTTCTGATACAGAATGTCTGGACGAGCCAAAAGATCTTCACTTTTAGTAGATTCCCTAAGTGATTGTAATGACAGTATTTCCAGGGAATGCTATGTTATACTGCTTCCAGGTCATATTTTGTTTATTGATGCCCAACATCATCGCAACATGCAAAATGTCTTAAGAAATAAGATAAGAGTTTCAAAACCAACACTCTGAAAACAGTAGTCATCCCCTCCTAAGGCCACCAGGACGCTTGTCTTGGTGACAATGATAGCACAAGAAACAAATGAAAACATCCAGTCCTCTTGATTGCCTAGACTGGAATCTGGTATATGGTCATTTCTCCCTCATCTTAGTGGTTAAAGCAGCCACAGGGCCAAACCCAAAGTCACACACAGAGCCCTATCTATTTGATAAGGATGGATACCTGAAGACACATGTCAAATATGATCAAGTAAGTGTTGACAGGGTAGGCAGAAATGGGGTGGGGCTCTGAGATAAGGAGTAATTAAATGAGTAATGAAAACAAGAAGGAGCCTTATAAAGCCCAATGAAAATAATGTTCAATAAATCAAGTAATGTAACTCAATATTCAATCAAGTAACTTAATATTCTGCAAATGAATTTTGCATGTACTCCCCAAAAAAGGGAAAAAAGAAAAAGAAAACCAACATCTTCAGACTGTTGCAGTAACTTACTCAGGTGACTGACTTCTCTAGGTGAAGTTACTGACCTACTAATGATGTCTGAGCTCAGGCCAGAAATCATTCCTCTCCCAGCTCTGCCCTGTGGGTTCTCCTCTCTGAAATAACATCCACCAGTCCTGCAACTAACACTGAAATTATTATAGTCTATTTTTAAAACAAGTTAATTTTTTTAACAAGAAATTAAGTGAGTGCTTAAAATATATCCCATCTTTGAGTCTGATTTGATGAGCCTTCAAGAAACTTATGATAGGAACTTAAATAGGCAAGATAAACCAACTATGTAAAATAGAGAAAGAACACATCATTCATATTTCATGTAATTCATCAACTATCCTTTTCTTTCAGCCTGGGTACTAGGCTCTGCAAAGGCAGGGGAAGGGGTCACACAGCAAGGACCCAGAAGAGATACAAAGTATAAACGATTTCAAAGAAAGGAAAAATCACCTAAAGGAAATCAGAAAAGCTTTTGTAGAGTAAACAGCACAGACGAGCCTTGAAAGGTAGGTAAAATTTCAACGGGTTCTGATCTAGAGAATAAAAAGGGGGAGAAATCCAGGCGGTAAGAACACCATGAACAAGAAGATATACAAGTAGAGATTAGAAATAAATTGTGCACATCACAGCATAGAGGTTGAAACAATCAACATATCAAACATCCCATATGAGTTAACCACAGCATCAGAGGCTAGAAATACAAAAATTAATAGAACCTGAGCCCCCCTCTTGAAGAACTCACAGTATGAAGAGAAGCACGTTGAGTTCTTGATGGATGAGCTCAGAGGATAATCAGCAATGTGACAGCAGAGCCATGAAACAAGGCTGCACATTGGAAGGAGAAGAAGGAAAAGCCAAGGGGAGAAGGTTACACAGGAAGGACCTGGGAAAAAACACTTGCAACTTTCAATTACACCACACTCAAAGATCAAACAGTCCTCTTAAAGTTAAAACTACACCAAGATGCTATTTCTCACTGGTTAGGCTGACAGAAAACCCCATGCCTGGCAGTTGAGAGTACTGTTTGCAAGGCTCTAAGGAAATCAGGGCTCTCACATGTTGCTGGGGGAAATGCAAAAATGGTACAATCCCTTGGAGCGGGAGGATTTAGCAATATCTAAAATACCTTTTTTTAAAAGATTTATTTATTGGTTTTAGAGAGAGAGCGAGAGAGCGAGAGTGGGGGCAGGGACAGAGGGAGAGGGAAAGAGAGAATCTCAAGCAGACTCTTGGCTGAGCACAGAGCCTAACTCGGGGCTCGATCCCATGACCCTGAGATCATGACCTGAGCCAAAATCAAGAGTCAGATGCTTAACTGACTGAGCCACCCAGGCGCCCTAGAATACCTTAAATTACATCTGTGGTTTGAATTGTACTCCAGGGGAGAGTGCTCCTCTATATATAATTTGGAGGAGAGAAGGAAGGACATATTGAAAACACCCAAGGATACAATTAGCCAGATTCAGTATGAGTAAAATTCTAACATACAAATGATTCCTATTCCAAAATAGACGGCATGAATAGGGGAACTGAATTCAGACTGATTCCTGAGTAATTCTAAGGAATTATCATTAATGCTTAGATGTGCTAATGCCATCAGGGTTGTTGTTTTTTTTTTTTTTTTTTAGGTTTTTTACATTAGAGATACACACTGAATTATTTATAATTCAAATAATATGCAGTCTGAGATTTGCTTTAATCCCCTTAAAAATAAAGTATGGGGAGATAAGAAAATCAAAGCAGCAAAGTGTTGACCATTATTGAAACTGGCTGATAGGTAAACAGGGATTTATTATACCATTTTTGCTTCTCCTGTAGATATTTGAAATGTTTTAGAGTTGAAAAGTTTTTTTTAAAAAGGAATTACTGAAATATAACAGTATCATCTGGAGAGTGCCATGTCTTTGATGTTACCAGAAGGGAAAAGTGAACATCAGCTTCTAGGACTGCAGAAAGATCCAGGAAGAGAGCTCTCAGGAAAACCACTGGGCTTATCCATTTCTGGGACAATTACAGTCTGACAAAAGGTGATAGAAAAGCCAGATTGCAAAAGCCTGGAAGAAGAGGTCAAGGGGATGAAATGGCAAAAATATAGAGAGACAATTCTTATAAGTTTTCCAGCCATTATTGAAAAGAGAGAAATTGGATATAGAATACAATCAAGTGTCAGGATGACTAATAATTAAATACCACATTATCACTGAGTCAGTTGCATATTTCTGAAAGTCACTAAATCTTCAAAAGTATTATAATATGGAAATGGCACTAGGTTAGGAATCAGAATATCTAGATTCTTTTTTTTTTTAAAGATTTCATTTATTTATTTGAAAGAGATAGAGAGAGAGAGCACAAGTAGGCAGAGAGGCAGGCAGAGGGAGAGGGAGAAGCAGGCTCTCCGCCGAGCAGGGAGCCTGATGCGGGACTCAATCCCAGGACCCTGGGATCATGACCTGAGCTGAAGGCAGCCGCTTAACCAACTGAGCCACCCACGCACCCCAGAATATCTAGATTCTAATTGCAAACATTAACTGGAAGAGCATATCCATCAGTGGGGGAAAAAAAAAAAAAAGGAGTAGTTTTGAAGATGTAAAACTCTAGGAATGTGGTTTGGGATCATCCTTCCTTCAAGGTACCTAAGAAGTGGGGAGGTTGTGGGCCATAACAAAGAACCAAGAGAGTGAAATTCAATGTCTTGTTCAACCAGCGGGCTCAACCACCATCTCTGCTTTGTACGTGAGCAGAGATGGAGGGATCCCTCAAACAAGAAACAGAAACAAGGAACCAGGCCCAGACTGGAGTATGAGTCTGCCTCTGGTTACCACAAGGAAATAATTTATTACCACCAGGCTATGGGGAAAGTTGGCTCTGACTTGGACCACATGTCCCCTACCATCTCCAGATGTTAGCTAGAACTGCTATGCATCATCAAAAAGTTAAACAAGTCTGAAACATCTCATGAATAAGCTCCAGGCAAGTTTGAGGGAAAAGGTCAAGTGTGAGGACAGGAATTCCTGGGGCCCACAGCTCTAACCTGTTAGCTCTTTCATCTGAGTCCAAATAAATACCTTGTATATCGTCAATTCATTTATTCAACAAACATTTCTTGAGGCCCTAATATGCATGAGACGCCACGCTAGGTGTTAGAGATGGAAAAGTAAATGTTCTTCACCGTAATAGCACTAACACTCATGACAGTATCAGTACAGTTTTGAATGCAAGGGAGATTTACTTACAGGTGAGGAGGACCGGGAGAAGAATCATGATGAGCCAACATGAAAATATCTTCCTGACTCAGAAGGAGCTGATCTGTTTACCTGTGGGTAAGGAACAGGTTGGGAGAAAAAAGGGTTAGGAGAAAACCAGGAAGCACGTTCTAGCAGAAAGCGATTACAAACAAAGCAACCGCAACCTATAAAGGAATACAGAGGAAATAATTAATTTCATAGAAAACTGAGAGAATTGGTGGGGGAGGGGGGATGCCCACAGAGAAATACAAAGGAAAGCGACTGCACAAAAGATAATGCACTTTATCAACACTTCCCATTTTGAGTAGATAACGACTTCCCCTGGTCCTGGCAAGAGACTTCGCATAGGATTTAGAATGTGGAAGTAGTTAAAACACCCATCTACTTCAGGCTAGAAGGAGCATTGCCAAATTTCATCTGTAACTAGACAGAGCAGAGTGTGGATCAGAAAATTACAAATGTGCTCAAGTCTAGGCTCTTGTAAGTTCTAGGATACTTTCCCTTGGCTTTTTTCAGAAAATACACTACACTTTATCTTGATTAGACGGGGCAAGTATGTTCTCACCTTGGTCAAAATCGCAAAAGGAACATAGGATGGGGGTTCCTACCTCTTCTCCAAAGTAAGGTCCTGGAACTGGACTAGCTCAGAAACTGGCAAGAGTGACGTATTTTATGTAGCAGAAGAGTTAAATCAAAGATGGAAAAAGTTGGATTCTGCTTGCAAAGTAGGCAATTTCCATAGAAATTCACCGTATAATCAACTTGAGGAAGAAGATCCTTGCTCAACTGCTCCTTGATCTCCACTTCACAGAACAACTCCATCACACAGGTACATAACTCTTGCATCCTTCACTAGGTACTCACCCAGGTTCCACCTTACTTGGCGTGATTGGTTTGATGGGCAATTCCCCTATCTGACAGAAGAGGGCAATGTGGGGCTCTTGGCTTGCACAGGTTCAGCCCCCTGTTAAGCTCAGCGTTAACAATTCTGAGCATAAACACACAAATGTATGTTCTATCACCCAGAAGTGCAAAATCAGAAAAACGTTTGGCATATAAAGAAGACAAAGATGGGGAGCACTCATGTAAAAAAGAAATAAGAAAGGGAAAAAAAAAAAAGCATCGGAAAGGGTTATAAGTCGGGGGGTGGGAGTGTGAATGACCAGACCCATGCAGATAATATTCTGTCTCAGTTAATCACATGCTCATGTGCTTCCTTCTTCGAACTCGCTATGACAATGTCATTTGTCCATCTTTTGTTTATTTCACTTCATGAGCTCCTTGTCATTTAATTAATGCTTTTAAATGAAACATGAAATTTCTTTATCAATTCATTTGAAAATATATTCTGACTTGTTAATGTCTCTCTTCTTTAAGATTTCTATAGCTTACATTACAAGAAATGACAAGGGCAATTATCATTAAAAACCGAGCAGAACAAAGCTATGGTAATGAGGAGTGCTACAATTCATTCACCAAGATGTTAGGTGATAAAAGGATAAAATGAACCTACCTCTGTCTTTCTGATAACAAAGCAATTACAACTTGTAAAGTAATACAGAGAAAATAATAATTCAATAGAAAACTGAAAGAATGGTAGGCACAGAAAAATACAAAGGAAAACAACTCTGCACAAAAGATAATTCATTTTATCAAAACTTTCCATTAGGAGTCGAAAAAGACTTGCCAAAAATGTCAGGATGCACGGCAATATTTTTCCCAGGAAAAATAATTTTCTCTTATTAGTATTCAGAAGGGTGCTAGCAGAATGATACAGTGAAAAAAGTTCAATCTGTCTTTGGAAGTAGTAAGCAGTAAAGCATAAGGAGAGGTAAAGCAAGGATAGTATAATACACACACACACACACACACGCAGATGCACACACACATACAGACATACACAGATTTATACACACATACACATAACATCAACATACGAAGGCTTAAGTTAGCATTCTAAGAATCACAGACCAGAGACCCCAGGATTAACATTCTGAGCAAACAAATGACATTTGGACAAAGTGAGAGACGGCGGTCCTTATGACCTTCAAAGATGCATGGGAGTCCTCCAGCTGCCCGGATGGGATCAGCAGTCCCAGCGCGGGGCCAGACACACCCCGTTGGCAGAGCACCCCTCTGGGGACCAGTGCCACTTAAGACCTGCTGCTTGAAAAGTGTTAATCAAGGAACTTCAGCATCAAACCGACAACCAAGGCATCCAAGCTTCTGGTTGTAGCCCTGAAACTCCCAGAGTCTTCAATCACCCCCATTGTTTTGTGTCTAAATTGGGGGTGGCACAGCTTACCTGTCAGGGAGGCCGTGCAGATCGGGTAATGATTACAAAGTACTCTGGAGCTCGGTATTAAATGTTACAGAACACAACACAGGCCAGACTCTGGCCTACCCATCTGACGCGGGCTCCATCCCTCTCCCGTCACAAATCATGTCACTCTCCCAGGTGTTCTGATTGCCAAAGAGGAAGCCTGGCAATCAGGCTTTCCTTCCCACATTTAGGGAAGGTTGTGTCTTCCCACAATAGCTGTGAGAGCGGTGCTAAAGCGGATACAAAGAATGTACGTCCTTTATGAATGAAGAACGAAAGCAGAAAGCTGAAGTGTTTTTCTGTTCCCTGCATGAAGAATGCATTTCTCTCTTCCTCTCAATCTCTCTCTCTCTCTCTGTCTCTCTCTACCTCCTCTCCACTCCCTTTCCCATGCTCTCTTTTTCTCATTCCTGCTTTTTCAGGCTCTTTCACGCATACACTTATTCTTAACGGTAGCTTCTCAACTTTACTATGAAATAAAGTTCATGTCCTATGTATGCATAGCATAACATGTCAGCCCTTCCCAAAGCCCCCACAGTCCGGGAATGGCCCATCACCATGACAACCTGTAAACTTAGACATGATGAACATGCGGTAATTCAGTGTGGTCCCTCATCAGATGCTTGAATCCCCTCCGTGACACGCTTACATGCCTCCAGTGATGATGAACTCTACTCGCGGCCTGTCCCACTGACAAAATTCTTACTTGACAGTTGTTTTGTATATTGATCTAAAATCTGGTTCCCGATCGTTTTCATCCTTGTTTTAGTTCTGCACTTTGGAGTCACACAAATATCTAATCCCTTGTCTCTTTAAATATCTAATAGCAATTACCTGCCCTGTCAAAACTCTACAAAGCCTGGCTCGGAATTCTTCAAAGCTTTGCCATTACCAGCACAGATATAGCTTACTTGATCTTCGCAAAGGACAGCCCTCTTTGACAGCCACAGAGTCATTTTTTTTTTAAGATTGATTGATTGATTGATTTTAGAGAGAGAAAGAGCGAGCTGGTCAAGGGGCAGAGGCAGAGGGAGAGAGAGAATCCACACGCAGACTCTCCGCCCTACACAGACTCCGCATCGAGTCCGGAGCCAGACCTGGGGCTCGATCCAAGACCATGACCTGAGCTGAAACCGACTCAACCAACTGAGCCACCCAGGGGCCCCTCAGGATCATTTTTAGTGGAATCAGGATCTTCAATATTAAGGGCTTTAGCAATGCGTGCTTCTTTCTGGGAGCACAGCCAGATAAGTGAGGAGAGCAGAAGTGGGCAGGAGTTTCCAGAGGTGTCATGGACAGGTGGGGATGCGTTGGTGTGGCCACATAGCTAGCCAGCAAGTTTGCTTGGCTTGAGAAGAGGGTCTGCTCTCTGGGAAAAGAGCTGCAGGCTGGTGGGCAGGAGGCGGATACACGTCAAGGAGAATGCAAAGCTCAAGAATGGTTTGAAATTGATGACATGAGCAATAAAAGTTGCAAATGTCTGCTGTATTTGGCTATCGCTAATTTTCTAAGGTTTGGGGAGACTATAAAAGTCATTATTTGCCCAAATATTTAAGGAGTATTTGTTAAGCACCTATTGCTGCATGGGCACTTTTCCAGGCACTGGGAACTCCGTGGTGAATAAGACAGACCTTCAAAGTCCTTGCCCTCATGGAATTTACATTCTAGTGAAGGACACGGACAGCATACAAGCAAATACACACAGATTACCGTAGAGTGCACTCTAGAAAAAGAAAGCCATTTCTTTTTAGCCTCTTTTATCTTTACGCTTCTTATCCCTAAAATGAGCATAACCATCCTTAAAACATAATGCTATTGGAAGAATTAAATTAGGTAACATAACTAGCACCTGGCACAAAGTAGTTGCTCAACTAATCACTAAGGTTATTACGTGACTTTGGCCACCCACTTTTTTTCCCTGCCCCACACAGGGTTTGTCCCCAGCAATCTATGGGGAGGAAGAAGTTGGGGAGCTACACGTTGCCGGCTCCCCAGTTCTGCCTATTCTGTAGCCAGATGAGTCTTGTGCCATGTAATCCACACCAAGAGATAGGCTGCTAACGGTCATGTCTCCGCAGAAGAGTATGATGGGTATTAATGTTTCCTCCTGCCCTGCATCCACATCCTGACTTCACCTTGGGAAACTATCCTTCCTCACACTCAGCTCACACTTGGCTCACTCGGCTTACCAGTGAAGAGAGTCTGATCCAAGAGCCAAATCTCCCACCCTCCGTGATTGTTTGGGGGTAAGCCCAGTGACCAGGGATGGCCCCCCAGATAAAACCCTAGATCCTGCTGTGCAACTATCAGGAAGTGGTACATTTTTTCCACGGAACTTAAAATAGGGTGAATGTGAACTTGGATCTTCGAGGGGCCCTTTGTTCTGACAACACAGTGGGAAGAAGAACCAAAAGAGGGCAGGAGACTGGGTCTGGAGAGAGATGTGGGCCCACTAAAGTCACACTTGAAGCCAATGAATATATGAAACAATACATCCCATTTTTATGTAAGCTAGTTTGAATTTCAACTGGAGCTTCTGGCAGTTGAGGCTGAAAAAGTGCTTCTTCTATGTTTAGCTACAAGCTTATCAAATTTTCCTACAGCAAACATGGCCCGGACGTGGATGGAAGAAAGGTTAAGTGGTTCTTCAAGGACTTTTCAGTGACTGTTCCAAAGCCATACGAAGTTCAGTGTAGGGTGGCTAGGGTAGTAGGGGGATATCGGGTGCTGGCTTCCAATCAGCTACTTTACCCTCTCAATACCAACCAGGGCAGACTTCCTGGGCTGGGCTTTTCCATTCAACACAGATGTCCTCCATGTACTCTGCATGCACCGTGCTCATTCTCTCCCTCCTCCTTTTGCTTCTGTTCTTCCCACAACCATTCATCCACCTCCCAAAGCTAACACCAGGAGTATCCACCCCACTCCTCACTCCTTCTTTCCCAGAACGCTCCACAACTCTCTGTGCCAGGGTCCTCCTCTCCCTCCTGCCATGCAAGTCTATCACTCCCAGCTTCAAATGTCAGCGGCTTTTCTTAATTTCTTGGGTTAGTGAAACTCTATGGAAAGTAAGGTCTCTCTAACCCAATATCCAGTAAGGAGAGAAGCTACAGCTGCTTTCCCCAGAGGATCTAAAATCTAAAAACAGGGCGCCTGGGTGGCTCAGTCGTTAAGCGTCTGCCTTCGGCTCAGGTCATAATCCCAGGGTCCTGGGATTGAGCCCCGCATCGGGCTCTCTGCTCGGCGGGAAGACTGCTTCTCCCTCTCCCACTCCCCCTTCTTGTGTTCCTGTTCTCGCTGTCTCTCTCTGCCATATAAATAAATAAAATCTTTAAAAAAATAAAATAATAAAATAAAATCTAAAAACATTTGACTCTATAAGATAGCTAAGAAACCAACATCTTGACCTCATCATGGGGAAAGGCATTCCTGCACACCCAGGGCGAAGTGTGCGTTCACTGGTGACAAGAAGTAGGCTGGACAGAGAAGCCATTCAGTAGTGAAGTAAAATTAGAAGAACAGAAGGAGCAAAGATAAGAGTTTAGGCATGTACATAGGGTATATGGGCAGAGGGAGACCAGTGTACTAGTGAGACTTCTCAACTGGTTCAGACGGTTCATTTTTTAATAAGTGGAGATTGTGTTGGATTACCAAAGCAAAATGAGATCACAGAAGCTCTGAAAGCTAGATTGAAATGTATACTCCACCATCATAGGCAATAGGAACCAACCGTGGGTTCTTGAGAAAAAGAATCAACAAATTGCAGCTAGAAATAGGAATCAGGCAACAATAAACAGGAAAGGTTTGGAAAGAATGGGCCTAAAGTAGAAAAGACACTCCAAGAGCTGTTGTAGTAATTCAGATCCTCATGCGATTTTTTTTAAATATTAAAAATAAGTAAGTGTACAATGTTCAACTATCTATAAGAAGAAATCAAAGTTTATCCTGGTGATTTAACCTAAAACACCAGATGAATATCCAGTACCACACATCTCTACCACCACCAGCAAACATCACCAACGAGGGGACCATAGATGTTTGCCAGCATGCAACTTCTCACGTTAATTCTTTGCAGCATTCACGCCCAGGCAAGAATCAATGAAGATATCTCAGCATCTCTAATCTTTAAGTGTTTTCTATGTTGTGCTCATAAAGAATGTACTCTCAGATAGACATGGATGGTAAGGAAATTAAGGGGTTTTGGGTTTTTTTCCTCTCCATACATGGAGCATTTCATTTGTTCTTTTTAAATGACAAATCTACTTAGGGACAATGAGATCAATGTGTTAGTGCAGCTACAAATAGAGTAAGTAAAGTCTATAGGTTCTCTGTATAATCAAATGGGGGTAAGGGTGATTTCCTATGTACCATTTAAACATTTTCCCTATGTCATCTCTGGAGCAATTTTTTGGACTCATCTCAAAAAAAAAAAAAAAACTGCTTAAAAAGTAACATTTCACTAAAAGGCACGTTTTTCCTTCTTCTTCTTGTCAAGAGTGTTAAGATAAACACTGTACTTTCAGCAGATAAATAATCATTCCAAGAGACAGAAAATACTCTTGACATTTTTACAATAACAGGTTATTAATATAATTCACTGTGGCTGAAAGCCTGCAGAATACATTTATAATGCAGGCTGAATAAAGGTTAAGTGTATTTTCTGTTTTATTCTGCATCAAACATAAATACCTGTCATACCAAAACCTAGAGTAGACATAAGAACTTTCTTAGAAATCTATGAATCCCAGAGGAAGATGAGCCATTGAAAAAAATTCCTCTTCTCTAGATAAATTCCATATCAAGTAGACCTAGAAGCCAAGACTAAAACAAGAAAAAAAAAAATCACAATCAATCTCCAAGGTAATGTCTGTCAAAAATCACCCTGGATGCCCCAACAACACAATCCCACATCAGAATCACATTGCCTTAATGCTCTCACATCAACCACCTGAGAATGAGTCATCAAGGAAATCTGTGCTGTCTCTTTCCACAAAGACACTGCTCTTGGTTTGATTTTGTTTTGTTTTTTTCTGGGCAGCTCCTCAAGAAGAACATGAACAAACAAAAGTGCATATCTTGAAACATACAGACATCTGCCCCATTCTTCTGAAAATACCTCTTTAGGATTCTCAAGAAGTTGTGATCTTCAATTAAAATGAAACCAGAGATTATTTATATCCGTGAGCGCTCTAAAAATAAGCCAGATGACGGAGAGATTGGGTCTTCTACTAAAATATTTACAGGCCAAAGAATTTGAAGGGAAGCGGCTCTTGTTTTTCAAAGAACTTCTTTGCTCATTGTCGAATCCTGAGTATATATGAATATACATGGCTCTCAGCAGAGTAGCATACTCTTCCCATCCACTAAAGGAGAGATTTACAAAACACATTTGTTTTCCAAAAAGATTCTGTACTTTATAAAAGGAGGCACCATAGGTTTCCTTTAAAAAGCGTACTCCCTGCTGTGTTTAAAATTAGTCAATTTACAAAAATGTGAATTAGCCACAGTTCTCCAGAAATACATTTGTTGCCCCAAACAAGGCGCCCTTACTGAAAACTGCAGGTCTGAATATTAGTTCTCAGGAAACATTTATTTCAAGCTCTTCAGTAAAATAAAACAGCATTTAGAGTTAATAATCACTGGCTTGTATTATTAACCTGGCATAGGACAAAAACAACTCCTGAAATCTGCAATTTTCCTTCCGCATGTGCTGGCAGCTCCCTGCCATTCACACCCATCATCTGCCTTTTTAATCCACCCTAGAACACAAAAAAGGCAGGCCTCCCCTTAACGCTAGACTTTTTGGGGCACCTACATCAGGCCATGCATGTCCAGCCCCAACCCCGCCTCCTGCCAACTACCCGCCCACTCCGGACTCTTCCACTCGGCTTCTCCCACCCCCACTCTTTCCTTTCAGCTCTCAGCTCATTTCTTCAGGATGCATTCCTTGACCCCACCTCAGACTAGATCTCTCTCCTCGTCTCTCATAGCCACCTGTATTTTTTCTTCACAGCACTTGTCCAGAGTTTGCATTTAAATAACTGGACTTCTTGATGTGGTATATATACACAATGGAATATTATGCAGCCATCAAAAGGAATGAGATCTTGCCATTTGCAACGACGTGGATGGAACTGGAGGGTATTATGTTGAGCGAAATAAGTCAAACAGAGAAAGACATGTATCATATGATCTCACTGATATGAGGAATTCTTAATCGCAGGAAACAAACTGAGGGTTGCTGGAGTTGGGGGGGGTGGGAGGGATGGGGTGACTGAGTGATAGACACTGGGGAGGGTATGTGCTCTGGTAAGCGCTGTGAATTGTGCAAGACTGTTGAATCTCAGATCTGTACCTATGAAACAATGCAATATATGTTAAGAAAAAAAAGAAGAAGAAGAAGAAGGTAGCGGGAGGGGAAGAATGAAGCGGGGGAAATCGGAGGGGTAGACGAACCATGAGAGACGATGGGCTCTGAAAAACAAACAGGGTTCTAGAGGGGCGGGGGGTGGGAGGATGGGTTGGCCTGGTGGTGGGTATTGAGGAAGGCACGTTCTGCATGGAGCACTGGGTATTATGCACAAACAATGAATCATGGAACACTTCATCTAGAACTAATGATATAATGTATGGGGATTAACATAAGAATAAAAAATAAATAAATAAATAAATTTAAATAAATAAATAAATAACTGGACTTCTTTGACAAATATCTGTCTTCCCCATTCCTGGTTTCCTGAGGCAGAGACCATCTGTTTTGCTGATCATTTCGTCTCACTGCCTGGTGGCAGGCATAGCACACTTTCATCCCTTACTTTATCAGTAAACTTTACTAAAAACATACACACATTATCAATCACACTTCTTCAAAGAAGTGTACTGCCTACACCCATTCTTTTCCGCTCTTCTCAGTGTCCTTCTACACCTAGGGCTGCAATGAAACCAGTCTCCCAAGGTTTGCCAATGACCTTCTCCTAATGAACAAATTCAGTGGCCACCTCGAGCTCAACCCCATTCACGTTCCTTCAATGGATGTTGATGTCCTGCCCTCCTTCCCTTGATTTCTCCCTACCCATCTCTTTCTCGACCCTTTCCCTCTTCCTCTTGGCATCTCCTTGGGATCACCTTCCCTTTCATCCCAGCCTTTCCTTCTGGCTGACCTCTCTATCTCTGTTAATGATTTTATCATTCTCCCAGTCCCCAAGTTTTAGAGCTGGCCTCCCAGATATTCATTTAATCAATGCCAGGGGTTCCCTCGGGAAGATTCCTACTGTCCAAGTTCCAGTTCAGGTTCTTCTTAAGACTCCTGCACCACTTCAACCTGCCTCCCCACTTTTGTCTGTTCTGGGCACCACACAACCTTTTTCAAACACAGCTCAGCCACATCGTCCGTCCCTCCTTAACACGGCATCAAAAACTAAATAACAAAGCCTCAGTTTGATTCTAATGGACAACATGACATTGCCCCCCTAGAAAAACTGAATGATTCCTAAGCATGTCTAGCCGTTTTCTACTTTCTCACTGTTGGTCACACACAAACTCGTAACTACATCCATCCCATTCACTCCAGGCTAGCTAAGTTTTATCCATATTTCAAGAACATTGTAAATACCTCCTCCTCTCTGGAAGTTTTTCTGATGTCTTAAATGAATGGGATCTCTCACTCTTTCACCTCTCGTAAGCCTTTGTATTGGCTTGGTATCATAATTATTCATGCTCCAGAGATACCATCCTCATAAAGTCTTTAAGAATAAGAAGAATCACAGGCTTGTACCTCTGAAACAAATAATACATTATATGTTAAAAAAAAAAAAAAAAAAAGAAGAAGAAGATAGTAGGAAGGGAAAAATGAAGGGGGGGAATCGGAGGGGGAGACGAACCAGGAGAGACTATGGACTCTGAGAAACAAACTGAGGGTTCTAGAGGGGAGGGGGGTGGGGGGATGGGTCAGCCTGGTGAGGGGTATTAAAGAGGGCACGTACGGAATGGAGCATTGGGTGTTATACGCAAACAGTGAGTCATGGAACACTACATCAAAAACTAATGATGTACTGTATGGTGATTAACATAACATAATAAAAAAAAAAAAAAAGAAGAAGAGAGAGGTAGGCAAAAAAAAGACTCTTAACTATGGAAAACAAACTGATGGTCACCAGAGGGGAAGTGGGTCGGGGGAAGGGTGATGGGAGTTAAGGAGTACACTTGCTGTGTGATAAGCACCAGGTGATGCATGGAAGTGTTGAATCACTATACTGTACACCTGAAAGTAATATTACACTGTATGTTGACTAGCTGGAATTTAAATAAAAACTTTTAAAAATATTTTTAAAAAAAAGAATAAGAAGTATGTCTTAACTTGGAAAACGAGCACAGTGCCTTGAAATCCCAGATTATACTGGAAATCCTCCTTTAAGGACTATATTTTCCCTAGTAAAAAGATTCTCTGAGGGATTTGTTTTAAGAGTTTATTTTACTAGGGCTCTTAATTGTAAATAAATTACTTTGGAGAAATTATTGAAATTGTCAATTGGCATAAATCGAATTTTCAAGGGTATTTATTTCGATGGCTTCTAAGAGCATATGATGTTTTTGAAAGTGAGGCAATAATTAATAAGGCAAACAGATGAAGGGGTTCAGAACATATCACCCCCAAAATATGCCACTTTGGTAGAAAGCTCCTGAGAAACAGCCGGTGCAGAAAGAGTTCTATGACGTCTTCCTTCTACCTAAAAACAAGTCATGAAATTTCCCATGAGAAAAATGTCCTCCCTGTATCAGGAGGTGAAGAATATTTTCATCACAGACTGACAGTTGATGCCAAAATAGAGCTATCTAAACAAATCTACTAAAAATAACCCTTATCTCTATTAGTTTCCTAGTCTCACTGTCCCACAATTTACTGCCCTCCAACAAAATTCCTTTGTCTCGTCACTTCTCCACAAATGTAACATTTCATTGTTTTAAAAAAGTATATAAGCTCTTAGTTCTACCTGCTTCTTCAACTCTTCATTTCTTTTATGAGGACTCTTGTGTGCATGTAAGATATTAAATGAAATTTGTGTGCCTCTCTCCTGTTAATTTAACTTTCAGGCCCAGGCACAGACCTAAGAGGGCAAAACAAAGTTTAATCCCCCTTTCACAGGATGGAAGAATTTAAAGTTTTGAAGATTTAGTACTGGTACATTCAATACAAGTGCATTAAAAAAAAAATGTTTTTTAACCCATCAGGAACACCTTTCTTAATTAACAAAGTATAAGCCAAAGGCTCTCATAGGAGAACATTCTTCATTTATTCAAAAGAAAGGAGCAGTCACTTGAAGAGAGTTGCTGGAGCCTTTGGAGTCTTGTTACCAGAGAAATACCAGTGGGGTCTAAGGTCTCCCAAGCTAAAAGTTAACGGCCAGAACCTCCCTCTCAATCATTTTTCTACACCTACTACACAGATGAATAGGTAAAAGTCTGTTGTGAGTTGTGCTAAGACCTCCCACACAATCACTGAGGCTCGTTTATTTAGAACTGGTGGGCGTAAGCAATACAGAGTACATGTGTTTGAATGTCTTTTTCCTATATACATAAGGTATTGCTAATCAGTTACATGATACCCAGGAGCAAGAACATGGGGTTTCATCAAGAAGAATTATACCCTGAGGAAGAATGAAGCGGGGGAAATCGGAGGGGTAGACGAACCATGAGAGACGATGGACTCTGAAAAACAAACTGAGGGTTCTAGAGGGGAGGGGGGTGGGAGGATGGGTTAGCCTGGTGGTGGGTATTGAGGAGGGCACATTCTGCATGGAGCACTGGGTGTTATGCACAAACAATGAATCATGGAACACTTCATCTAAAACTAATTATGTAATGTATGGGGATTAACATAAGAATAATAAATAAATAAATAAATAAATAAATAAGAAGAATTATACCCTGAGTCTTCTGTTTGCAACAAAAGCTAAAACATTAACGCAGAGTAAAAATAAGTTTGTTGCATCTTAAAGTTTACAAATGGCTGGGAAACATCCACAAATTAAAAATGAACATTCTAAGAGTTATAGAAGTTTCTGGAGGATCTGAAGACTGAGATTGGTTTATGGCAATCAGTACAATTCCCAAAAGAACTTCATCTTTGTTATGATTGTTTTGTGAAGTCATTTTTTGGTGAGAAAAGTTTGCAGCACTACATCTGAGATGCCCAACAGATCCAGAATATTTACACACACACACACACACACACACACACACACACTAACTTTAAAGAAAAGAAAATTTGTTTTAATTTCTATTAGACTATTTCTTATGGACTCGAAGCTGTCAGACGTAGAAACATTAGCTTTTGTTGTGCCCAACTTTCTTGTGATACTATGCCTTTAAATTATTAATTTTTAAGGGAGGGACAAGGACATTGCTCCAAGCATTTTCCTAAATCGGCGTACTCTCCAGGATGACTGGAACAATGACAATGGCCAGGAGCCCATTGTTCAGTGTGACCTGCCTTACTGCAATGACCCAGGATGCCTGAACACGGATCTAAGGTTGTCTTTCTGGTTTCAGTTGCCCTGTTCTGTGGGCATTGTTGCTGCTTTAATTCAAGTATTGTCGAATCTAGTACCTTCAGTTCCTTTGATAATTTGCACGCGTTTTTTTTCTCAGAACAATGAAAGAATCGTCACAACTGTATCATTTTTCATAGGAGCCAAGTAGTCATTTGCTCGGGGACAAGGGTGCAGAATTGGGAAATCAGTTCTATCTTCCATTTTACAGTCGGCCATCTGAGCGTCGCGACCTCTCTGCCTTACGACATCAGTCAAGTATCTTACGTGCTCTTTGAAGCTGGTTGACTGTCATTGCTCTGAGATTTTCCAAACATGAAACCTCTGTAGGGGGGCATAGCTGGTGTGCACCATGGTTTCTCTGAGGCAATGACCCTGAGCTTTGGCGATGGGGAAATCCAAATCCTTTCCCTAGGGAGCCCTCAAGCTCTCTCTCTTTCTTCTCTCTGAGCCAGAGATTCTCAAACTGCCCTATCCTCCACAATCACCAGAGAAGCTGATAAAAATCAATCCACCCAGGCCTGACCCAGGCCTGCTAAAGCCAACTCTGAGAAGACCTGGAGAGAAAGCCCCTCCCCTTCGTCCCTGGAATGGGGCACCTTGAGGAGCTGTGGTTTGGAAAGCCTCCCCAAGGTCAAGAGAGACCCACAGATTGCTGCTAGTGTCTGAGATCCCAAGTATGCTGAAAAAGGGACAAATGTGAAAACGAGATTTCAAAAACGGTAAGATATTTTTAAAACTTGAACTAACACCTGCAAAATATACGTGCG
Source organism: Mirounga leonina (assembly GCF_011800145.1). NCBI lineage: Eukaryota > Metazoa > Chordata > Mammalia > Carnivora > Phocidae > Mirounga > Mirounga leonina. The sequence continues at coordinate 11,790,141 of NW_023270426.1, forward strand.
TGTATACATTTGCATATATTGTCATATGTATATATTTATATATATACATATAGGCATACTACACGTAAATACTTATGCTGTTCGTATGACAATTTCAGGATGTATTAAAAAATTCCTTCAAATTGCACTCCAGACAGTATGGCCTATTGATGGACCAAACATATAAAATCACATTTTGAGTACATTCTTAGATTCTCCTAATGTATCCGTGTGCCTGTAAGTACAACCTAATTTGCAGAAAACATCAAAAGTCAGAATTTGAGATTTTATGAATGGGAGTGAAAGAGGGCTAAATGGTGCCAACCCCCAACACAGGCCTGCACTTAGAGACAATGAACAGAAAGCACCACAATACCTAGAACAGAATAAATGTTGGCTGTTATATAATTAGTTCCTACTCACTTCCCACAATGCCATGGGGGCAAATGTGTAAATTAAGAGACAAACTCTTGTGTTCATACATAAAAGTCCCAAGGTGATCTCTCCATCCGCCAACTTCTAATAACTCTTGTTTTGTTAAACATGAATTTGATTACATCCCTTGTTCAGTGTCTGTTTAGCTATATCTTTTCTTGTTTTTTGAGAGTGAAATTCTTTTGAGAGGAATTCTTAACTTCGTACCATAAATCCCCTAGAGAGATTGTGAATGCCATAAAATTCAATGTAAAGTGTTATATGTCTAGGTGTGCACTCCCCTTGCTTTGAAAGTGGCACCTATAAGATTTTCAAAGGGATTCATGACCTCCCAAATTTAAGATTTTCAACATAAACTATTGGTATGGCTCGCACCCATTTCAAGTTGAGCACACAAGGCAGCATCCCAGTCCCAGATTCTCAAGGTGCTTGATGACCAAGCACAAGCCAGGATCTGAGCCAGGATCTGATCTAGAATGCCTTGGACAGCCAGGTCCCCTTGGACTCTGTATGTGTTTCCTAGGCCTGCCATGACAAGGTATCCCAAACTGGGTGGCTTAAAACAACAGAATTTTGTCTCTCACAGATCTGGAGGCCAAAATTCTGAAATTAAAGTGTCGGCAAGAACACGCCCCTCCCAAAGCCTCTAGGGGAGGGTTCTTCTTGTCAATTTCAGCTTCTGGTAACAAGCGTCAAGCACTCCTTATCTACAGGAGCAACTCCAGGCTTGGCCTCAGTCTTCATATGGCCACTTGCTCTATGTGTCTTCTTTTTTTTTTTTTTTAAGATTTTATTTATTTATTTGAGAGAGAGAGAATGAGAGACAGAGAGCATGAGAGGGAGGAGGGTCAGAGGGAGAAGCAGACTCCCTGCTGAGCAGGGAGCCCGATGTGGGACTCGATCCCGGGACTCCCCGATCATGACCTGAGCCGAAGGCAGTCGCTTAACCAACTGAGCCACCCAGGCACCCCTCTGTGTGTCTTCTTATAAGGACATCAGTCGTACTGGATTAAAGGTCCACCGTACTCTGGTATGACCTCATCTTAACTGATTATACCTGCAACAACCCTACTTCCAAATAAGGTCACATTCTGAGGTATAGCGGGTTAGGACGTCAACATGTCTTTTGGGAAGGACAGATTTCAACCCATGGCAGGCTCTATTCTTCCATTGACTTTGCTGATAGACATGAAGGAAGCAAGGACAACCAGCAGGTACTGAGATTTTTCTCTGTCCTCCACCTGTGCTTGATACTTTAATCTTCACACACTCCATTTTTATCAACAAGGACACTGAGACTCAAGAAATCAGGTAACCTATTTAGTGATAAGGACCCATAAAAGGCCAAGTTTGAAAATGAATACAAGTTCCTGTGATGACATAGTGTCATTCATGTGTAGTTTTAGATAAAATTCATGCAGTATACAATAACAGATCCCTGAGCAAATACGCTCCCTGGGCAAATATAATTGTATTGCATGTTATAATGTGTTTTAGAAATAGAATAAAGTGACACCAATAAATTAAACTAAACACTTAGCATCTGGGTGAGAGATAATCACAAGTAGAGCAATATTAAAATAAAAAAGCTTACCATTAAAGGTCCTACAACTAGTATACTTATTTATGGCTTATTCAGAATTCTGTAAGATAGCATTCCTTTCAAGTTTTATATTCTACTTTTTGGTTATTATGGTGTTTTACAGCAGAAAATTTGTTAGAAACATAAAAGGGGATGCTTTGCCATCATTTTTGTCCCTGGGAAAAAATATGTGTATGTTTATATATTTATAATATATTATATTGTAATATATTATAGAATGAGCATAAAACGAAACATGGTAAAGAGGATTCTGTTATATGAAATCAATATTAGTAATTTACGACATAACAAAGTATTAAATAGCTAAGCTTTTGAACAACTCCATAAGGATTAGAAAATTCTTACACATCATTCATATGTGGTATTTAAGAAACAAAACAAATGAACAAAGGCAAAAAGAGTGATACAAACCAAGAAACAGACTCTTTTTTTTTTTTTAAGAGAAAGAGCACGTGGATGGGAGAGGGAGGAGTGGCAAAGGTAAAGGGAGAAAAAGAATCTTAAGCAGACTCCATGCTCAGCAGGTAGCCCAACACAGCCCTTGATCTCATGACCCTGAGATCATGACCTGAGCCAAAATCAAGAGTCAGTCTCTTAATCAACTGAGCCACCCAGGTGCCCCTGCACTAAGAAACAGACTCTTAACTACAGAGAACAAACTGACGGCTATCAGAGGGGAGGTGGGTGGTTGGATGGGTGAAATAGGTGATGTGGATTAAAGAGTACACTTATGATGAGCACTGAGTCATGTATGGGATTGTTGAATCACTATATTGTACACCTGAAACTAATGTAGCACTGAATGTTAACTATACTGAAATTAAAATTAAAAACTTAATTTAAAAAAGAGAGAGAAAAAGAGGGGGCACCTGGGTGACTCAGTCGGTTGGGTGTCCAACCTTGATTTTGGCTCAGGTCATGATCTCAGGGTCCTGGGATCAAGCCCCACGTTGGGCTCCATGATCAGTGGGGAGTCTGCTTGTGGATTCTCTCTCCCTCTCCCTCTGCCCGGTCCCCCATTCGCTCACACTCTCTCTCTCTCTCAAATAAATAAATAAATCTTTAAAAAAAAAATAAGAGAAAGAAAAGAAAGAAAATTCTTACACAGCTACTCTTGAAAAAAGCCATTTGACTTTTTACTGAAAGAGAGCATCTGGATGTATTAATTATCTTGATCTTGGTAATCATTCCACAATGCACATGTATATCAATCATCGTGTTGTACACTGTAAATACAAACCATGATATTTTTCAATTATTCCTCAATAAAGTTGGGAAAAAAGAGTATCTCAACACATTGGAAATCAAAATGACATGAGTTTCTCGGCCTTTAGGCTAAGATTAAGTGTAGTATCTGTTCTTATCAGTTTCTCATTTTCCAGACAAGGCACAGGGACAGTAGAATTATAATCCTCAATGATGTCCATGAAAATGCTAAAATTGGAGGATTTTAATAAAATGTAATTTTACTTTATTACATTTTATGCATAATGTTTTCTTAGTTCAAAATCTACACAGGCCAGTCTTTCATAATTCATAAAAGAAGCTGTGGGGAACAGCAGAAAGGGCATTAATCTGAGTGGGGAATGCAAGTGAAAGGTCAGGCTTGAGCAGGAAGGGGAGCAGAGAAAAGTAAAAAAGAAACCACAACACAGATCAGGAGACATGGGTGTCTGGCCCACACAAACAAAGCTCTCCATCAGACCTTCAAATAGGGGCGCCTGGGTGGCTCAGTAGGTTAAGCATCTGCCTTTGGCTCAGGTCATGATCCCAGGGTCCTGGGATTGAGCCCTGCGACAGGCTCCCTGCTTAGTGGGGAGTCTGCTTCTCCCTCTCCCTCTGCCCCTCCCTGCTTCTGTTCTCTCTCTCTCATGCTCACTCTCTCTCTCTGTCTCAAACAAATAAATAAATGAAATCTTAAAAAAAAAAAAAAGCCTTCAAATATTCAGATTCTGTCCTGAGTAAACCATCAGGGGAACAACCAGCACCCCAAGTTGCTCGATCACAATGAAGACTTGGTTCAAGTCTACTAGACTCCTTAAGGGATACAACCCACCCAAGTTGTCCCCAGAATTCATCCTTAATTTGTTTAAAAGATAAGAAAAAATATTTTGGATTGATGTGGATTATAGTCAGCATGTTGATTTCCAATAGGACTAAAAGAACAATAAGCTTCATCTCCAATACGTATATGACATTTCATGTGACTGTATGTTCACTTCATAGGACATGTACAGAAGAAGCTCTTTTGTGCCACAGAAAGAGCATAAACCTGAGGATAAATAGCCAAGCTTAGGTCTTCCATCCACCAGATATGTGAACTCTCATTTAACCCTCTGAGCTCTGTCTTTCCAATAGGTATCTTTCTTCCGACCCTTTTGCTTTATATTGTTTATGACAATTTCACTATCTTAAAATACATTTTTTTTTCTTAAATTAGTAATATCTTTACTTTTAAAAAGGTTGGGATGTGAAAAGGCATGGCCAAAAATTAATATTTAATGGGCTCTGCACTGGGTGAAGAAGCCTACTTAAAAAAAAAAAAAAGTCATATATTCAAAAAATCAGTGACCAGTCTTTCATCAAAACATGGTGAGTTGGGGGGCACCTGGGTGGCTCAGTCATTAAGCATCTGCCTTCGGCTCAGGTCATGATCTCAGGGTCCTGGGATCGAGCCCCACATCAGGCTCCCTGCTCCGTAGGAAGCCTGCTTCTCCCTCTCCCACTCCCCCTGCTTGTGTTCCCTCTCTTGTTGTGTCTCTCTCTCTGTCAAATAAATAAATAAAATCTTTAAAAAAAAAAAAAACATGGTGAGCTGGCAGATTCAATTAAGACCAAAAATAATATACTCTATCCCTTAACAAATTCCACCTTTAAAATTGCTGTAAATTTATCAAAAATGGAGGCCTAAAGAGAAAACAAATAAATTAGCATAAAATAATCTTTATTTTAAAAGGGCTATTAAGTCATCGTGGCATATAATCAAAGAACTAAACTGGTTTTATGACCAAAAAACTGATCAAATTCCAGAAATGTGCTACCTGCCACGCTTAAACACCTCTTTGCTGAAATAGAGAAATGGCATGGGATTTAGAGTCAGTTGTATGACCCGTATGCAATAAATACTGCTTTGAATTAGATGTGATTTAATTTGCCATGACTTCTGCATCTCCAGAAACCCACTAGGAGCTTAGCTGTTAAGATGAACTCAAGCATATAGTGCTTTTGTTAATCATTAATGGCCCTGTTCCACCAAAATTAAATTTCCACAGCTGCCCACCACAAAAGTTTGGTTGTCTCCTGAAGGCTAGAGTTAGAGTCTGATCCAATAACGGACAATGTAGCTCACCTTCAGTTATAAGCAATCACTCTGTAACCCTTAACCCTGCAGGTAAATGGATCCAACCCACTAACCAAGCATAATGTCATCAAGAAAACTACTCACAGTTTTCCAGTTACAGCAACAGATTATCAAACATACTGATTACTAAATTTCTAAAGAAAATTCAAGAAAAACAATCCGTCTCTCCTGACCCCATTACCTCAACCCCAATTCATTCTCTTAATTCAACTTGTAAGACCAGTCAAAATACAGTCATATTTGATAATAGGGAAATTATAATAGTTAGCATTTATGCAATGCTCCTATGTCTTTGATGTTTTACAAGCACTATTTTATTTAATCATCACAACATACCCATAAAGGAGGTAGTGGATGTTAAATCCATTTTATAGATAAAATTACTGAGGCTTAGTAAGAGTAAGTGTTTTCCCAAGTTCACACAACTGGAAGAGGGATTTCAATTGGTCAGACTCCAGAGCCCATGGTTAAGAATACATGCTCCAGAGCATCTATTATCAACATGAGAAGGTTTCCTTTATTTCTTTTTGGTGAAAAAAGAATTTTTTTTAACAGCAAGATTGTATGTTTTTAAATAGGTATGTGTGCATAAAGTAAAATCCACATTTATCCATAGAAGAATACCTGAAATGACATACTGGAGGCGTTAATGGTTCTCATTTCTGAGGGATAGAGTCATGAGGGAGAATTCATTTTTTTATCTGTATTTTCTACATATTTTTTTCATAGGCTCCACGCCCAACATGGGGCTTGAACTCAAGACCCTGAGATAAAAAATCAAATGTTCTACCCACTGAGCCAGTCAGGCACCCATGTATTTGCTAATTTTTCTACAACAATCGATAATAAAAAAGAACAAAGGTATTTTGGTTATAAAAATAACATGCCAGAGTTTACATTGTCAGAGAAGGAAATCACAGATTAGGCTCATTTTAATGATGAGTTTAACAGAAAACAGAAAAACTGAAGGCCTCGATGAAAATTAAATGACTGTAAAATAGCATGAAAAGATGCTTAACAGCACTCACCCTCAGGGAAATGCAAATCAAAACCACAATGAGATCTCACCCCACACCTGTCACAATGGCCAGTATCAAAAAGACAAGAAAGAACAAGGGTTCGTGAGGATGTAGAGAAAAAGGAACCCTCTTACAATGCTGGTAGGAATGCAAACTGGTGCAGCCACTGTGGAAAACAGCATGGAGGTTCTTCACAAAATTAAAAATAGAACTACCCTATGATCCAGTAATTCCACCATTGAGTACTTACCCAAAGAAAATAGAAACACCAATTCAAAAGATATTTGCACCCCTATGTTTATTGCAGCATTATTTACAATAAACAAGATATGAAAACAACCTAAGTGTCCACTGACAGATGAATAGTTAAAAAAATGTGGTCTATATAGAGAGAGAGAATAATAGCCATTTGCAACACATATGGATCTGGAGGGTACAATGCTAAGTGAAATAAGTTAGACAGAAAGAAAAATGCCATATGATTTTACTTGTATGCCAAATCTAAAAAAACAAACAAGCAAACAAAACAGAAACAGACTCATAGATACAGAGGACTAGTGGTCACCAGAAGGGGAGGGTATAGAGAGGTGGGTGAAAAAGGTGAAGGGGATTAAGAGGTACAAACTCCCAGTTATAAGATAAGTAAGTCTCAGGGATGAAAAGTACAGCATGGGAAATACAGTCGATAATATTGTAATACTGTTGTATTACAATGTTAAGAGACGGTGACCATACTTACTGTAGTGAGCACTGAGTAATGTATAGAATTGTCGAATCACTATGTTGTACACCTGAAACTAATAACATTGTATGTCAGCTATACTTCAATAATAAAAAAAAGTTTTTAAAAGACTATGAAATCGGTATGGATTAATAGAAGTTATATTAGGAAAGTCTTGTAGTTATATTTGAAATAGCTAAACATACCAATCTGGGAATCCAGTATTTTCTGAGGAGCACTTTACGAATCAATTTCTTTATAAATTTCTTTATAAATTACGAATCAATTTCTTGTCTTTAAAAGACAAGAAGTATCATAATGCTAGCCATGCTAAGAGGAGACTTCATTCATCTTAACAAGAAATTAACATTCTTGAGCAAAAATGATCATAGCATCTGACCTCTGATCTCCTTGTGGAAGGAAATTATATGTTCCAAATTCCTCTGTCTCTGGATAACATAACATTAAATCAAACAGTTGGAAATAGGGAAAGACTTAATATCTCTGATTGGAAACTATGAATCCAAGAGTAAATCTCCCTGGTTCCACAAACATGTCAATTTGAAGCTATGTTCCTGAACCCTCTATTAACTGCTTGATTTTATTACTGATTGAAATTTATATCAGGGATGATCATTATAGATATCGCATATTGTGATTCATTTATAATTTTAATAATTCAGCCTACACCATTCCCCATATGCAATAACTTCCTAAAATAGAGTAAGGGAGTGAAAATCAGGGATACTACATTTTTGTGTGTAGGCACAGACCTGGGTGCACTAATCATTTTTTTCTGAGCATGCCACCTCTCAGAGTGGGCCCTCGGGCAGCGAATCCTTGTTCCTTTGCCTTTCTGTCTGAAGTGTGAGAGACTGAGGATACAGTCAGTGTCCGTGGGTGAGGGTTAGAGGTAGAAATCATTCAGTGTCTCCCACAAGACGGGAATTTGGTACTAAAGAAAAGAAGGGGGGCACCCAGGTGGCTCAGTTGGTTAAGGGTCTGCCTTCGGCTCAGGTCATGATCCCTGGGTCCTGGGATCGAGCCCTACATCAGGCTCCTTGCTCGGCGGGGAGTCTGCTTCTCCCTCTACCCTTTCCCCTGGCTCTTGCTTTCTCTTGGTTGCTCTCTCTCATAAATAAATAAATAAATAAAATCTTTTTAAAAAAGAAAAGAAGGGGTCAGGAACTCAGTCATTTGAAATATCAGCATGATCTATATCGGCTCTGAAGAAATTTGTGTCAAAAGATAGTTTTTAAATAGGTAGAATCATGATTTTCATACAAATACCAAATGAATACATGTCAAGATTTTATTTAACTCATTAATTAATGAGAGAATCAGTAAGATGTCAAAAAAGAACTCTAATGAGTATCCGAAGAATTTCCTATATGGGCAATGCTGAAATGAATTTTGCTAAAAGATGTGGTCAATATCCAAGGCAATAAAATGTAATATTTGGAATTATCTCGGGGGAGGCATCAATTACATCCCACGTACTTGACAGAACTTGTTTGCATCTCCCAGGGACCAACTGCTTTATTCTGAACATCAAACCTCTACACCACCCAGTAATTTTTGTGCCCGGTTACAAGTACTTCACAATTTTTCCTATAACACTAGTACAATCTAGATGTCCCCTAGGCCACTCTTCTGGGTGTACATTCTTCTTTAATATCCAGTTTAATATCCAAGCCCTGGCCCCAACAAGTAGGCAATCCTGCACCCTCCCCGATGTAAATAACAGTTCCCCTTTTGTTTCCCTAAAGCACCACTAACAGAAGGGCTGTAGGATTTAACAGATTCCTCCCAAGGGTTTGGGAATAACAGAGAGGAAATGACAACACAGCATAAAACAAGATTTTAACATTCTTAATTTTTTTAAAGATTTTATTTATTTATTTGAGAGAGTGAAAGAGTACAAGTAGGACAAGGGGCAGAGGGAGAGGGAGAGAAAGAATCCTCAAACAGATGCCCCGCTGAGCACGGAGCCTGTCACAGGCTCAATCCCCCAGGACCCTGAGATCATGACCTGAGCCGAAATCAAAAGTCAGCAACCCAACCAACTGAGCCACCCAGGCGCGCCAAGATCTTAACATTCTTAAAGTTTATTTGGCTATCCCCACTCGTGGGAATTTCTCCTGCTTTACTCCATAGATCTCATCCAGTTGCTGAAACTCCACAAACCTTAGTTTCAGGGCATGTACAGCAGCAGAAGAACACCAAAATTTGACAGAACACTCTAGCGCTTTTCAGTCAAGGGCCTTCTTCCAGCTAAGGTCACAGTGGTGGTGGTGGTGGTGGTGGTCAGAGAGCTTGAGTTTCACAACCCAAAAAAGCCACTGTTAGGCTTTTCTAAATAACTCAGCCTGAATTCCCATCCTTAAGAGGGGAAGAACCAGCCAGAGCTTTGAAATTATAATTTTCCTTAACATGCTCCAGATCAAATCCTCAAACAGTGCTCCATCCACCACAAAAGTATCCAAGAGAAGGAAGAAATCGTAAAATGTACGTGTTCTCCATTTCTTTTTTTTAAAAAAAAAAAGATTTTATTTATTTATTTGACAGAGAGAGACACAGCAAGAGAGGGAACACAAGTAGGCAGAGTGGGAGAGGGAGAAGCAGGCTTCCCGCCGAGCAGGGAGCCCGATGTGGGGCTCGATCCCAGGACCCTGAGATCATGACCTGAGCTGAAGGCAGATGCCCAATGACTGAGCCACCCAGGTGCCCCAAATCTTCGGGTTTCTTAATTCATTCTTATTTTGGTAGGCCAGCCATGAATCCTTTCTTTAATCCAAGTGCTCTTAGAATATTCAGGATTAGAAAAAAAAATCAGCATCTGTCATTGACTAACCCAGGAAAAAAACATGCAATGTGTCCTAGTTTAAATTTTAATGTGTTTTAAAATGAGCTTTAAATTTCTGAAGTTGTTGATTAAAAGAGATGAAGCAGACCCAAAATGCTTTGTTTGAATTTTTTTCACTCAATGAACTTTGTGTCTTTTCCGGTAACACAAGTCTTGTTCTAAATTCAAAGTCTGAAAAAAAAAAAAAATGGGAACAAATAGAAAATCATGTGTAATCTTTCTTGATTTCCAGAAAGAACCTCTATTACATGGTGGCTTGTGTCCATCTCCTGTGACACATCCCCAGAGCACCAGCTATTGCCCCTTTTATAATAGGTTTTTGTTTTTGTTTTGTTTAGGTTTTTTGCTTTTGTTAGTTTAATGCTTGCTTTTCCCTAAAGGCTGCAATTTTCTGGAAGCAGAATTATCTCTGCCCTAGGCCCTGTCATATCCAGAGTGCCTAGTGTGGTGCATGTCTCGTAACAGGCACTCAACAGGTATCGGCTGTGGAAAGAGGACTGTTCTCTATGCATTTTTATACATATAATTTTTTTTAAAAGATTTTATTTATTTGACAGAGAGAGACACAGCGAGAGAGGGAACACAAGCAGGGGGAGTGGGAGAGGGAGAAGCAGGCTCCCCGCTGAGCAGGGAGCCCGATGCGGGGCTCGATCCCGGGACCCTGGGACCATGACCTGAGCCGAAGGCAGACGTTTAACGACTGAGCCACCCAGTGGCTCCATTTCCAAGCGAACCGCATGAGTCATGTCACTTTTGCTCCGTGATAGGACAAGTAGTGTCCATAAATCAGGCTCTAAGTACTTTTAAAGTTTAGAGATAAAAAATAAACTATTAATACGTAAATCAAATTTCACAATGTTATTAAATCGCCAGTTAGAGACATATTTCTTCTGAATATTTCTAGAAGTTAAAATTACGGACTTTAGAACTTCTAAGATGTGGACAATAATAAAAGTGGCTCATTTTTAAATGTATTATGTACACTTCGGAGCTAAGACGGCTTAAATCAGTGACACCTCTTCGGCGAATGACACAAATCATCAAAACCAAGGATGAAAGGACAAAAACAATACAGTAAAGGAAAATGCAAGGAAGGAAATCTCCCTTGTTTATTGTTGTTATTTCAAAACTCTCTTAAGGGCAGCACGTCTTGATTCTCATGCCCTCATGTAGAGAACGTAGGAGCCATTTTATAGACAAAATAACTCGGGCATACGGAGGCTACATGGGATTTGTCCCCCATAGAGAGTCTGAAGTAGGAGGTCCAAGTCTGGAAATTACATCATCTGACTCCAAACTCAAAGCTTATTCTTTTCCACCATGCCATTTTAGGTTACAGAACATAATTTTAATTATTGCAATATAGGTGTAACCAACCACATAATTTTGGAATTGTCTAGCAAATTCAATACCCTTACTACTAACACCCTAAATTTCAAGTTGACTAGAAATTTGCAATAAAACCTCAGCACCCCAGAGAAATACCCTAGAACTGTAAGACCCACAGCTGACAGAAGCAAATATTCCCATAATTGCTATCAGCCCTCTAATCATTGTCCCTGACTCCTCAAATCTTTTACCACTTGGTTGTACTTCTAAATGCTTGGTCTTGAATTACCTACCTACTATAGAGTTGGGGAACCTGAAGTACCTTGTTCAGGGGACTGTGATTGTTACATCATCCTTCCCATTCAAATCACTGCACAGAAGAAATGTTGAGGGCAATGATTAAGCCCTCCAGCGACTACCTTGATAATCTGACTGCTAAATCCTTTCAATTGCACTGATCTTCAACACAAGAACATCCTTACTTGCAGCCAGGCTATCATCCCAGGCCATTTCCCTTTCTACATTGCTGCTACATTTTCCCCCACATGCCTGCCTATGCAGGATCAGCTCATAGTAAATCTATACGCAGCACAGGAAACATCCCACAGATAATGAATTTTACTGATATCACACAAGAATGGTCAATCATCACAGCTCCATTACCCTCATGCTGGCAGCATAAAATAAATTATCACATTTGCTAATGTTCTTATAGTATGTGCTCTTTGGACGCTTTGTGTTATTTTTATCCTGGCTGTTCTTTGGAGATACTTAGTTATTCCAAGAGAGTGGGAGAAACAGAGGAAGCTAGCACATGTCAGCTTCTCCCATGGTGAGATCTATCTACCTGACCCAAGATAATATTCTTTTTTTTTTTTTTTTAAGTAGGCTCCACACTGGGTGTGGAGCCAAATGTGGGGCTTGAACTCACCACCCTGAGATCAAGACCTGAGTTGAGATCAAGAGTCCGACGCTTAACCGACTGAGCCACCTAGGCGCCCCCCAAGTCTTGAAAAAATAACTTTTCCTGAATCATTTGGAGCTTGCTGTTGGAAAAAGAATCTATTCTAGAAGAAGCTAGTACTTAATGCTTTGGAAAGAAATTGCCTGTTAACAATTTCAAAAGGAAGAAGGAATTTTCTGAAGCATCAATTCTGCTTAAAAAAATTATTCTTTTCTAGTGTCACCCACTCAAAAAATCATAATAGGAAAGTAAATTCAACTCTCACTTAAAGTCAGCATGAAAAACTAGCTATGTATTTTTTCAAACTTCTTTTAAATCTCTCAAAATTACTGAATTCCAAACTCTCAATAAGAGCCGCTTTTATGGTCTTGCCATATTTCTTCAAATATCGAAATCTCATAGATTTGAGACTGAGATTAGACATACTAATAGAGACCAGTTTTACATCAATTTATGAAACTTCTTTCTGTGTCTTAGTAGATGGAAGCAAGAATAATTTATTTCATGAAATCAAACATCTTCAAAAGTAATTACATTTAAAAACATTTGCATATCTGAACCATGAACCACAAGTAAGGGGCCCTTATGGGCTGTGCCTTCGCTTTTCCCATGCAACTGCTTCCCCAGTGAAAAAGTATTTAATTAAATAAGTACTTAAAAGATTGAGATTTATGTGTGTCAATTCACCAAAAATACGGTTTTTCAAATGAGATAAGTAGTTGGGATTCTTTCCTTTAGCGAATAAGAATGTGGTCCATTCTGGGGCGCCTGGGTGGCTCAGTCTGTTAAGCGTCTGCCTTCGGCTCAGGTCATGATCCCAGTGTGGGATCGAGTCCCGCATCAGGCTCCCCACTCCACGGGAAGCCTGCTTCTCCCTCTTCCACTCCTCCTGCTTGTGTTCCCGCTCTCGCTATCTCTCTGTCAAATAAATACATAAAATGTTAAAAAAAAAAAAATGTGGCCCATTCTTTCTTTAAAATTTATCAGGAGTAGTACATGTGTGTGTATATATAATATATATGTGCAATATATAATATACACATGTATATATATGTAATATATGTGCATGTGTAACATATGCACATATATGTACATGTGTGTACATATGTATTGTGTTATATGTATGTACATGTGTGGTGTGTGTATATGTAATATGTGGTGTGTGTAATATATATGTGCATATACATATATGTAATATAAAATATATGTGTAATAATATATATGTATATATAATACACAATAAGGGAAGAATAGGCAAAGGTAGAAACAGAGAGGAAGGAACAGCAATTTTGCCAGAAATGTTAGCACAATTTTACTAGGTAGGATTCACCCAGAATGAAAGAAAAACAGACGTAGTGGTAGGTCCAGAGTGGTTAAGACCAGCACTTCGCATGTGTATTCCTGAAGGTAACAGTGGCATCCATTGCCCATAGACATATACTGAAATAATCAACCCTCTACACCGTAAGCCCTGAAGTCCCTTTCCCCCAGCACACAAGGGATCCAGGACTCTGCTGGGGCCCACCAGCTATTCTTAAGGCATCCTTGGGAAGCATCTTCATTGAGTGTCCAAAGAAAGAGAGAGCTACATTTGTAAGCCCAAGTCATACCCCTAAATGACTTCTGGGCAGGCTGCAAATGAGAGGACACAGAGCAAGCACAGCAAAATTCCCACTCACATGAAGATTGACAGCCAATGGAAACTGGTCTAGACCCTGTCAGCTCCAGGGCACTCAGCCAAGCCCATCGAAGACAGTCCTCTCTGCCTCAGGCCACTCAGGTTCGCATGTTGTTACCCCAGCTCTGGAGCCCCGGCACTCAGCCTTCTCCCTGCTCTCCACCACATGGCCAGCTTCACATCTGTGTTCTCTTTATCCAGGTGCGCCAGAAGGCTGCTCTTGTTTCCCTTCAGGACACCCTGAACGACTAGTCGGGAATACCCATAAAGTAAGACTGCAATCATAAGCAATTAAAAAAAAAAAAAAAGACTCCTGGGGCATCTGGCTGGCTCAGTCAGTAGAACATCCATCTCTTGATCTCGGGGTTATGAGTTCCAGCCCCATGTTGAGTGTGGAGTCTACTTAAAAAAAAAAAAAAAATTACTCCCAATCCACGAAGGGTTGGGGAGTGGGGGTGGGGTGTGAAGAGAGACTTGCATGGCCCTGTTGTCAGAAGACAGAACCACTTGATTCTTTCCCCTCTTCCACTTACAGAAAGAATCAGAGAGAAAGGATAAAAATCACTATTGCCATCCAAATCACTATTGCAGCCACGCCATGAGACTCCAAAGAGAAAAAAAAAAAAAAGAATCTACTCTTACTCAGGCAAGCTGGCAAGAGACAGAGGAGGAGGAGGAGGAGGGCTGGAGGTCTCTGTGTGAGGGGAAGAAAGCAGCTTTTCTCTTTGAAACGCAGATGAAGGTTAAGTCCTTGGGGAATTCTGACTGACGATTCTCTTTCATGAACCAGCACATCTTAAACACATTTCTCTTGAGAAGTGGCATCATCATTTCATTTCATGGTCAAGGTCACTAAAATACTCCAAAAATAAGTTTGAAGCAGGGAGCAAAAGGAAGAAAGCAAAAAAAAAAAAAAAAAAAAGAAGCTTTGACAACAAAATGATGATGTGAACCGGTACGTTGTACAGCGGCCCGAGGCTCCTAGACTGACAGGTCATTGAGCCCCCACAGATGTGGTCTTGTGTGTCTCTTTCTTCCCCTAATGACTCAGCCTCTTTTCCGTGGCTGCATACTCATGGGAAGAAAGATGGCAGAGGACATGCACAGTAATCAGAACAATTAGTTTGGGAAGATCACATAACACGGATCCTAATACAAAGGGATACAGTTCAAAGAAAAATTCCAAGTCTGACATTTCTTCAGGGTCACTGTCAGAAGCGCTGGACGCATGTGTGACAGTGAGCCTGGGCTGTTTTAGGGAGTCTGGCAGAAATGGGCCCAGCATGTCAAATGCACCACATCACCCAAGCCAAGCTCGGTGACTTCTTGGATGTTTATTTTTCAACCTTTAATCCAATACCAAGTCCTGTTCCTCCTTCTCCAGAAGCCTCACTGATAACTCTCTTTATCCCCCTTTATTCGATTTCTGTCTAGGCTGTGGTTCTCCGACACCTCCCCGGGCTGCCTGAAACAGCTCCCTGTCATCTGGGCACTTCCAAACTTCAGTCCAGTCCGCAGTTCATTGTCAGATCCCTGTTCCTAACCCACCATCTCCTCTAGTTCTTTCCCACCAATGTAAAACATGTTTTAGTTGCCCTTTCTTCTAACAGCAATAACCAAGGACAATAATAATAGTAGATCTCTTAAGCATATTGTCCTCTCCAGCCCACCACCATACTCAGCTCTTTTATTCATCATCATGTATTTGGAAAGCACGCTCTTCATTCAACGTCTTCATGTCTGCAAACCCTCTTCTTCACCCCATCGTACATTGGCTTCTGCCCCCTCTACCCCATTCCATAAGGCTCTGCCTAACACATCCATCCACATGCTTCCACCTGTTAAACCAACAGCAAGATCCCATCCTTCCCCTTCAGGATCTTAATGCAACTCATAACAATAACCAAACTCTCAGGGAAACTCCCCTTGCCAACTTTTAAGATCACACTCTTATACATCCTTCCTTAGATCTTTGTTTTCTCTCTTCTTTTCCAACCCCTCCTGTCCTAACCCTCAAACTGTCATGTTCACCAGGTTCCATCCTGAGTGATACTTTCACCTTTCTAACCCAAGTGCCCAGCCCAATAGTGGCCCTTAATTAATGCAGGTTACTGGCTTATAGACTTTTTCAGATTGATGGTGTCGTTTATCTATCCCAGAGCTCCCCATTGCATGCCAAGTAAAGTTCAAGATCCTCAACCTAGAATTATAAGCTCTCTACCATCTATCCATTCCTCCCTTTACACCTCCCTATTTCCCTTCTCCAACATAAACCTTTGCCCAGAAATCCCACCACACTCCCCACTGAGACTTTGCTCAAGTGGTTTCTTTGCTCTGATAGACCCTTACCCTCTATCCTTTTATGCCTACACAAGCCATGCCCATCTTCTATGATCTGGCTCAAATTCCATCTCTTCTCCAAGGCCTGCCTGACCACTCAAGAGAACAGCCATCTTGCCCTCCTCGTACCTTCCATCAGTTCTTCTCTATTATGTATTTGGATATATGTTTTCATGGTTACTCGCCTGTTTGGGAAGGGATCTGGGAGGGATAGAAAGTTGTATGTGTCTGTAGTGGGGATGGTGACTGGGAGAGTGAAGGCGTGTAAGGATGTGCATGCGTGAGCTCTGGGGTAAATTTCCCTAGAAGGCACTGTACTCCATTATCTGCTAATGGACATGCCTCCTGTCAAATACAGCAACAGACCTCTACTTGGGGCTCAATAAATACTTGGTGGAAACCGAATTTAAACTGCCAGTCTTTATATGGTCCATTCTGAAGAATCTCGTTGTTATGGACTGAATGTTTGTGCCCTCCCCCCAAATTCATACATTGAAATCCTAACCCCCAATATTATGGTATTAGGAGATAGGTCTTTGGGACATAATTAGGTCATGAAGGTGAAGTCATGAGTAGGATTAATGTCCCTCTAAGAAGAGACACAAGAGGGGCGCCTGGGCAGCTCAGTCAGTTAAGCATCTGCCTTCGGCCCAGGTCATGATCTCAGGGTCCTGGGATCAAGTCCCGCATCGGGCTCCCTGCTCAGCGGGGAGCCTGCTTCTCCCTCTCCCTCTGCCTCTCCCCGTGCTTGTGCTCTCTCTCTCTCTCAAATAAATAAATAAAATCCTTATAAAAAAGAGAGACAAGAGCGCTTGCTTCCTCTCTCTCTGCTCTCCACCATGTGACAATATGAGAAGTCAGCAGCCTCCAAATCAGAAGACTCTCACCAGACCCCAACAGTGCTGGCACTCTGATCACAGACTTCCCGCCTCCAGAACTATGAGAAATATATTTCTGTTGTTTATAAGCCCCCCAGCCTATGGTATTTTGCAACGGTAGCCCAAACTGACTAAGACACCATGAACCACTACATACTCTCCAAAAGAAAACCCTGGGTATGCAGCATGGGGCGTGAGGTCCCTGAGGACTTGGGAAAAGAAATCATCCAATGACTCCCTCCCAAAAAACAACCCAGGCCCATCAACAGATGAATGGCTAAATAAACTGTGATACAGACATACAAGGGGTTATTATTCAGTCATTAAAAGGAACTGAATTTTTATATATGCTAGAATATGGATCGACCTTGAAAGCATGCTTAGTGAAATAAGCCAGACACAAAAGGACAAACACTGTGTGATACCACATATATGAAATACGGAGGATGGGCAAATTCATGGAGTCTGAAAGAAGAACAGAGGGCAGGGGGCGGGGAGGGCTGGAGGAGGAGGTGAGAGTTGCTATTTAATGGGTACGGTGCTTTTGTTAAGGACGATGAAAAAAGTTCTGAGTAGAGGATGGTTACACAACACTGTAAATGTATTTAATGCCACAGAATTGTACACTTACAAATGGTTCAAATGATGACTATTATGTTATGTATATTTTAAAGATTTTATTTATTTATTTGACAGAGAGATAGAGAGAGAGCACAAGTAGGCAGAGAGTGAGGGAGAAGCAGACTCTCCACTGAGCAGGGAGCCCGACGCGGGGCTCGATCCCAGGAACCTGGGATCATGACCTGAGCCGAAGGCAGCCGCTCAACCGACTGAGCCACCCAGGCGCCCCGCTGTTATGTATATTTTACCATTTAAAAAAAAAAAGCACAAGAGGCCGCCCGACGAGCAGATTGTGGAGAAGGCAGGGAGCCCCCTGGCCTTGCCTGGCAAACACTTGACGTCTTCCCCAGCAGACTGCACACTTGCAGATGACGCAAGCCAGCTGAGACACAGAAAGTCTCACACATCTCACAGTGTGCTGACACGTCCTTTGGCATCTCCATCAGGGGGCAGTTCCTCCCCGAAACAGAACGTACCAGAAATTCCAAATGCACAGAAGCATCTCAGCAGCTAAGCTTCTCCGCAGGGGGAGGAGAGGATTTAGTCACCAGAAGGTGACTTTACCTCTCTCTTGAGTCTGCCATGTTGAGCAAGAATCTACCTCCCTCTGAGCTTCAGCCCACTTAAGGTAAAGTGGGAGGAATAACACCTACCTTGCAGTGTCATTGTGCTATTTTGTAGCTCAACAGACCTATGATACCTAAAACACTTGTTATGGTGTCTGGCCCACAGCAGACTCTCAACAACGGTAGCTAATAATATTAGTCATTCTTATTTGTAGTCTAATATTCTCTCTATTTTACCAGCACTATGCCTCCCAGAAATGGAGTCCAGCAAATTCTTTCACACATCATCATGAAAACCGACACCTGTTCTTACTTGCTGAATCCCCAAGAAGGAATCATCTATTTCTCAGAGATTTGACAGTTCTGTATCAGAAAGAACACATTGCAAACTACTGACTGGTGTTGGCAGCTGCAGAGAGTGACAAAGGGACAGAGCTGGAGAGAAAATGTTCAGGACTGCTGAACCTGTAGACTCACTGAGGGACAAACTTCCCGAGGCCCCCCCAGGCTGTGCCTGTCTCAGCATTTCTGAAGAGCACAACCAGCCTTGCTACTGCAGTCAGCGAGACCACATCTAAATCTAAAACAGCCTACCTGACAAACGCCCCCAGAAAATGAGGAACAAACATTCGCCATGCACTTGAGACTCGGCTCTCCGGAGATCCGAGCCTTTCCTGTAAGAGGGGGATCTGTGTCCTTCACACGCATCCTCTGGCCGAGGTGTGCGTGTGAGGGAACTTCAAGCAGAGATAATGATGGAAATTAGGGATGAAAGAATTATTAGGTCAGCAGGCCCACTGCAATATTCAAGAGAAGGTAATTGGATCTTTAAAATGAAAAAAGTAAAACAGGGAGAGTAGATACTGCTCCATGCTGAGCACTCACAGAGGAAAGTCAAGTGACTCAGACAGTCAATCTTCAGTCCAGAACATTTTCCATCTTTGGGAGGAAAGGACTACCGGACTTCCCCGTACTGATCTTCGATTCGCCCTTCACCCGCACCACGTCTATGATCACGCTCCAAGGTAAGTGCAGACAAAGAGAAACACCAGAACCTTGGGAAGACTGTGGCAGACAGCATGGCATGTGAAGGAATGGTGAAAAAAACTCATTTACTGGCATCTCCAAGGAACATCGATTGAAGAGGCAAAAGTTACCAGATAGAAGGAAAACCACTTTCTTCATAAGGGGAAAGAACAGAAATGTTGTGTTAAGTCTTTTGCTCGATATCCACATGGAATCGCCACAGAGAAATGCCCACACACCATGAATTACATAAACACATCTGGAAGATTCTGGATGGATCATTCCAGCAACGTAAATGCTCTCTAGACTTACAAAATATGTAAAAAATATTTGAGGATAAGATGAGAGAAAAGGGGTAAGTGAAAAACCTTGAAAGCATCCAGCTTCGTATATGTCTTTATGTCTTCGATGAAGAGCCTAGTTTAGTATTTTGTTATTTAACACATATTTGGATAATATAGCAATTTTCATATAACCAACGATGGGAATAGCAATGAGACATGAGAAGGAACACTGAAGATATTTTAGGTTTTATCGATGTCTATTTCTACTACATATTGTTTGCACACATGTATCCACACACACACACAAGTGTATACATATACATACATACTCACATATACCATATTTATACACATACACACATATGTAATAGAAGATAATACCTATCACAGATCCCCTATAAGGCAAACATTTCAAAATTCTCTTTTTTTAAAGATTTATTTATTTATTTTTAGATGGAGAGAGAGCATGCAAGTGGGGGAGAGCAGAGGAGAGAGAATCTCCAGCAGACTCCCCGCTGAGCGCAGAACCTGACATGGGGCTCAATCCCAGGACCCTGAGATCATGACCTGAGCCAAAACCAAGTCAGTCACTCAACTGACTGAGCTACCCAAGCACCCCTCAAAATTCTTTAAAGGTACTAACTTACTTAATCCTCCTAACTCCCCATGAAGTAGGCACTATTAGCATCCATATTCATACAGACAAAGAAACCAAAACAAAAGAAATTTAGTAACTTGCCCAACATTTCCTGCAGAGCCCATTTGGAAGACAGACAGACTCCTGAATCCATGTCCTTAACCAACAAGAAAAAGGACACATACAAACACAAGGTATAGATAGCACCTGGACCTGGGCTTTCCCATGTCTAAATTAAGCACTGACTGCACCTTTTGTTATTCACAGAACACATTGAAATAATCACAATAAATGCTCAAAAAAACAATTGGAAAAAAAAATGTTTGAAACTTAAACTAGTTTGGAAAATCTGGAACAAGGTAATCCACTGAGATTTGAACATATTGTGTTAAATATTTTTTCTTCCACTTGTCTTTAAAACTGTTTGGAGTTTTCATGAGCTGTAAAGACCCAAGGGAACCAGTCAAAGTATCCTTGGAGAAATTCTGAATACTACTAAAACTAGCTGTCAACCACAAATCAGTATCTAGCTATTTTCCAACCTATTTATAGAAGTGTGGTTGTGAAATACATCTAAAATACAAAACTGAGCACATTTATCTGAAGATGGTACTTTTAGCAACAACCTTTTCAAACAAACAAATGCTGACTATCTAAAGCAAAATAATTGCATTGTGTCAAAATGTTGGGAGTGGACTATTTAAGTCACCCATAAAGCTGGTATGATAAATAGTGGAATTTCACCAGATGGCAGCTTCATTCCAGCTACCCGAGGGCTTAACGCTAGCACCAGCCCAGATCTGATTTTTATTGAAAGAAAAAGAAATGTGTCAGAAGCAGACAACATTTCTGGATTTCCTGTGAATAGTCTCAGAGGTACTAACATTTCATGCTCACGACGAATTCAAGACTTTGAGATTCACTCTAGCATGTGTTCTATATCATATTCTGAATCAATTTTCTTTTCAGAGGTATTATTGTCCTGGAAATTAGACAAATGCCACATGGTTCCAAAGCCCCTTCTATGTTCATTCTCAATGTCTGCACATTAGCTTTATTCAACAAAATCAACCAGGAAAAATCAATACAAAAAGAATTTTCAGCCTCTTTGAAGCTCAAGATTTATAGAAAAGTAGATACATGCCAGGACCTTATGAGGTTCTGAGCAAATGCAGATGTCACTTACTGATACTGTTTCATTTGACAACAATTTTTTGGTCACTGGTTCATTGTCATCTATGTTCAACTGGAAAGCTCTGGGCATTTTGTTTAATTATAGCTGACAACCTGAAACACATAGAGAAGTCTGATCTCCATTACAATTCATAGCTCTTAAGTAGAAACTTGGGATAATCTAAAATATAGATTTCTGAACTGCTTTGGGGGGGGCACATTTTGTTCTAATTTCTAAGTACATAGAAATTCTCTTGATTTCTCTACCAACAAGAAAATATAGCATTTAAAAACAATAGCATTGCAAGTTCTGCTCGATCATTTAAGCTAAACAAAGTCTTGATTTCAAGCAATATATATAATATAATATAATATATATATGATAAGAAATCTAAGTGGACAATAGTCTTCTTTTAAGAAGGCGATTTGGGCACCTGGGTGGCTAAGTCAGTTAAGCGTCTGACTCTTGGTTTCGGCTCAGGTTCTGGTTCTCATGGGTCCTAAGATCGACCCCCATGTTGGACTCTGTGCTCAGCAGGGAGTCTACTTAAAGATTCTCTCCCTCTGCCCCTCCCTGTGGGTGCTTTCTCTCTCAAATAAATAATCTTTTTTTAAAAAGGCAATTCAACATCCACATAGATTGGTAAAGATAACTACCAATTTTGCCATCATGCTAGATTCCAAAGGCAAAAATAAATAAATAAATAAATAAATAAATAAATAAAAGCCATTATTTTCTGTTATAAGTGAAACCAAAAAAAGGCCAAAAGGCACACAACCTCCTTCTATGAGTTATGGTTTTATGTTACCGTGGTTTTTCAAAATGCACTTTATAGAAAGGAGTTAAAGTATAATTCATGAGCTTTTGGGTACTCTGACTTTATGCACACTGTGTGTAGTAGAAGTCCAAAGGGTTCAGCACAAACCTATATCTATAATTAGTATTGTCAGGTTCCATCTACTGGGTCCTTCTATGCAGTGTACTGGGTGCTTTGTATATTGGGTGTAATCTTAATAACAACCTTTTCAGATTAACAAACTAAGGCAAAGAATTGTATACACTTGCCCCAGAGACACACGACACCATGTGAAAAATGTTCACTGGCCCCAAACTTAGATCTTCCTACAAAGCTGGCCTCTTTCTTCTAAATCACATTCCTCCCAGATGTTAATCCACAGTACCCATCCTACCGCAAATCACTCAATACACCTTGCATCTTCATTTTTAAAAGCCACAATAAGGGGTGACGAGGATGTTAACTAGACTTATTGTGGTGATCATTTCAAAATATATACAAAAATCAAATCATTATGTTGTACACCTAGAAACGAATATAATGTTACATGTTAATTATAGCTCAATAAAAAAGTGATAAAATTATATTACAGGTAATTGCAAATTCCTGGCAAAAATAATAAATTTAATTTAAAAATAAATAACTTCAGGGCGCCTGGGTGGCTCAGTTGGTTAAGCGACTGCCTTCGGCTCAGGTCATGATCCTGGAGTCCCGGGATCGAGTCCCGCATCGGGCTCCCTGCTCGGCAGGGAGTCTGCTTCTCCCTCTGACCCTCCTCCCTCTCATGCTCTCTGTCTCTCATTCTCTCTGTCTCAAATAAATAAATAAAATCTTAAAAAATAAATAAATAAATAACTTCAAAGAACTAAGGCAAAATCTTATGCCTTATGGCTGCTGACCATATTAAAATTAAAGCTGTTTTAGTAAAAATCTCATTTATTTTAGATTCCTTCCTCTTAGCTTAACTGGGAATTTCCAGGAAGAGAACTGTATGAAAGAGAGGTGATATATTTTCTAAAACTGATACAACTTCCTCTCTGTTACTACAGTCAGTATACCAATAACTTGACTGCTATAAATGATTGGTTTGTTTTAAAAATACATGGGCCTTGGAAGGCAGAAAAATACATTTAGTAGATCTATGCAGCAATGTGAACATGTGTATATGTTTAGAGAGATGGGGGTCTATAGATCTATACATAAGGTAGTTGTATAAGTATACAATTTGAGATTTTAATAATGGAAAGGTGTTAGTACTTATGTTCATTTTATTCAATATCTGGTCTCAGTAAAATGTGAGTTATTGATCCTCTTGTATAAAATATATACACACTTTATATGGTATTACTTTGAGATGTTATGAAACATTCCCCTAAATTAGGACAATTTCATTATTTTGGATTGTACTTCCTGTCTGCATGATCTTATTTCAAATAGTTAATGGCTCATCCATGACATCCTTTTCACAAAATGTACTGGCAGACCAGGACAAACTATCTGGCTACTTTCTATCACCCCTCCCCTTTTCAGACTTCTTTTTTTTCATGAGACCTGTATAAACCTGCCTCCTCATCAAAACCACACACTTTGAAGAAATTTAGGGTTGTGCTCAGAGAGGCAGTTCATGAAATTACTCAGCACCAAATAGAGAATGTTTTCAACAGCTTAGGAAATCCAAATGAACAACGCATCCCTAAAGATGGTCCTTGGGCTGGAGTCTTGATATTTGAATTGGAGAGTGTTGAAAACTCCCCAAAATTGGTTTGCAGGAGATGCTTATCGTGTGCTTCTGTGATATGCAAGTTATCAAATTTTAAAATTGCATGAGGAATTCATAAACACCCTGTACTTATAAAAAAAACAAAAACAAAAAAACCCCACAGAGGATCTCATTCACAGGATGAAAAGCATGTCACAGGGCGCCTGGGTGGCTCAGCTGGTTAAGCGACTGCCTTCGGCTCAGGTCATGACCCTGGAGTCCCGGGATCGAGTCCCACATCGGGCTCCCTGCTTAGCAGGGAGTCTGCTTCTCCTCTGACCCTCCCCCCTCTCATGTGCTCTCTCTCTCAAATAAATGAATAAATAAAATCTCTTAAAAATAAATTAATTAATTAAAAAAAAGAAAAGCATGTCACAGCTGTGATGTTCGCCATGAAGCAGGACCTCCTCCAAGGGAGATGCATGGCAGTAGAGTTACAACTCACAGGCTTACTATTTAGGAGTGAACAAAAAGCTCAATAAATGGAAAGCCTTTATATTATTATGTTGTGGGTTTTAGATGAGTTTGAGATTTCACCAGCTATGTAGAGATCTGGGAGGCTGTATGATATAAAGGGAGACAGACAGATCCAAAGTCAGAAAAATTTGTGTCCACGCCCTACGTAGATCTAACTCTAAGCCCATTGGATAGGAAATCACATACTTTATTCAGGAAAGTTATAGATATTTTATTAAGAGATATACTTAAGGGGCACCTGGGTGGCTCAGTAGGTTAAGCATCTGCCTTCAGCTCAGGTCATGATCCCAGGGTCCTGGGATCAAGCCCCACATGGGGCTCTCTGCTCGGTAGGGAGCCTGCTTCTCCCTCTAGCCCTCCCCCCACTCATGGTCTCTCTCTCTCTCTCAAATAAATAAGTAAAATATTAAAAAAAGAGAAATATCCTTAAAAATTAAGTAAAGCTAGTTTATACTTTCCTGATTGTTTTCTTTTCTACACGCATTTAGGAAGTCTCGTTTGAACATGGGCTTTGAATAGTGAGGTTGGCCCGTCTAAGAGGGTTAAGATTAGGAAGATCGATAATAGCCAGTTACTCTAAATAACTAAATGTATATAGTTATAATAATAATTTTTAAAAACCTGTACCACACGCCATGAACTGTTTTAATCACTTAATATATATTATTTTATATAATACTGACACAATCCCTGAAAGGTCATATTCTTAACCCCATTTTACTGGTGAGGAAACTAAGTCTTAATGCAGCAAAATTACTTTCCTAAAAGGATATACTCTGAAATGGCAGAGCCAGAATCCAGGCCTAGTTCTCTTTTACTCTATGCTTTATGGCTTCTCAAAAATATCCTAAGGTACATCTTATCAAGTCCCCAGTCACATTTTTTCACCTATATAAGACATTTAAGTTGAAGAGATCCAGTAGAATTTTACCCAACCTCCAACATTAGCCAGCTTAGGGACTAGAACTTGACCATAAGCTATAAGGAAAATCTGTAATTTAACTTCAAACCATAAACGCCAGACAGGAATACAAATCTGTTCATAGCCCAAACTGAAACTGAGACCTTGCTTTCTTAGAAAAAGGGGGGAAAAAATCTCCACCTGTTAACCATGAGTCAACAAACCACATCTTGTTGTGAAGCCACTCAGGTAATAGTAAGCTCAGATAATGGAACAGGTTGGGACAAGAATACAATGTCTGAGGTGAGTACGTGAAGAGACATACAACTCACTTGGAGCAAACTTCGTTCCCTCAGTGGCATCTCCAGAGGAGGACCATTCACTGAGCCTGCCCTTCAGGAGGGAGGAGAACTACACCAGGGTTGCGCCTAGAAAATTCTGACACAGGGCAGTGATAGCATCCACCCCAAAACACCCTTCCGTCCTCCATCCTCCGCGATAAACTCTCTCTCCTCCTTGGGACATGTGGGGCCCAGGGCATAGGGGAAATTCCAAGAGAGACGGCAGACCACTGAAACAGCACAGAGCCTTCAAGCACGGGGCTCGGGGAGACCAGAGAGGCCGTGTTCCCGTGAAGCCAGCTCTGCTTCTCCTTCACGCACATGCCTACGAACACACACAAAGCCTGTCGGGCTTGGGTGACTTTTATTCCTTTTCAACACTATCTTCCATGTGTCCTTGGTGTTTTTGAACTGGGTGAAGTTGTTGGTGAGCATGGGCCTCCTAAGAGCAAGGCTGGGCCCCACTCAGTGGCAGCCCGCGTGGCTTGGTCGGCCATCCCTCCAAGGGCAAGGCCAAGAGCTCATTCTGGCATCACAAGCAAGGTGTAACACATTATTCAGAAGTCGAAGATCTGATGTAACTCTCTCAACTCAGATTTTCAGACTGAGCCCTTGAAGATAACATGGTGTTTCTTAAGGCCCTAATATGACTTTAAACAAAGCTAACTCACAAGCATGCCTTTTGTTTGCTTGTTTTCTCAAAATGAAACACATCTGTGTTTCAACACAAAAGGTGTCAATGCAATGTGTCCATTAATTCTCTGCCTTTCCTAAATCCAAAAAAAAAAAAAAGGTCACGGCACACACTTCAACTGTTTAGTCCTCTTTTTGTGTTTCAAAGGCTCCCCATCAGTTGAGCGGTATGATCATTTGCACCATCTGTGCAAGGGCGAGAAGTGCATTATTATCCAAGCGAAGGCTAAGGGTATTCTAGCAAGAAAGGCATCCACTCGTCAGAGAAAGGTTATGCAGAAAAGCTCCTGCCAGAAAACTCACTGTTTCCTTCTCTTTCTCTCTCTCGCTCTCATTTGAAATTCATGAGAATGAAGTGCAGCTTTTGTTTCCCATCAATGAGATGAGCCTTAATACACTCTTGCCAAAAGCAAGCTTACACAGAGTAATTGTTTTTCATCTAAATTGCATGTCCAACCTGCTTAGTCTTCAAAGAACATAGATGCTGTGGCTTTGATACCCAAATGCAGAATGACAAAGGAGAGGGTACAAGGCACACAGGCACGATGAGAATTTTTAATCACCCCCTATCTATCAGCAGGCTCTGGAACTCTGGGGCAGTGAGAGGGGAGAAAAAAGAGGAGATTATTCATAAGGTAGATAAGGTTCCATATTTCATTCGAGACCAACTCCTTTTTTTTTTTTTAAGGGGGAAAAAGGTGATTTAGAAGGAATTAAGATTCCCCAAGGTGTTTTTAATCTCTTTTCACTCCAGGGCCAGGTGCCTCATGTAGCACTTAAAAGGTTTCAAAAATGAAAGTAAATGCCTAGAACACAGGAAAGAGATATCCATCTACACAAAGCATCTGCCTTTGTTTAAGAAAAAAAGTAGTTTTGGCTTTATGAACTTCACATCCAGACGTTTTATAATTTTGATGTGTTAGTTCTTAAAGACTTTTGCCCTGTGTACACTACAGTCAATATATAAAAAGAGGCAAAAAATCATCAATACCTAATATTTTTTTTAGATATCAAACCTCCTTTACGTCAATGAGTGAGGTCATTTAGTTGCAAGTAACTGGAGAGTGTTTGCAAGGAGATCTATGTGATGTGAATAAAAACCACCCAAGGAGACGGAACACTCCAGTCTGCTACCTATTTACCACTTTTAGCAGGTAGAGATGCCGTCGCAAAGCTGGGTGGATTTTGTCATTGATCCCTGTGCTTCACTGAGTCACCAGGTGCTGAGACAAAAGATTCGATTCTGTTTATTGCGTTTGTTCCAGTTAGTTTAATTCTTCTTGCCTGGTTTAAACTTCTATTTTTCTAATTACCTTGCTAAGCTCTACCAGAACTGGAGCGCTGCTAGACCTTGCTTGCACTCAGAGAACGTGGGCACAAACAAACTCGCATCTGCGGCTATCTGTAACTATGGCTACTGTCCTATATCATGTCAACATGACAAGTTTTTTACCCTAGACAGCCAATAATAGAAAATATCTCCCAGCATACTGGCAAACAAGAGATGGGGTACTAGCAAGTGCATGAGGCTGCAGAAGGCAGAGCAGGGGAAAGGATGTGGTTAGAGATGTGGGCATTAGGGTCGGCTTCGCAGTCAAATGCGCTATACAGCATCACCTAAACCCTCTGTATTCTGGGGTAACCGGCCAACTGAGAGCCGTGGCCAATCTCCGAAATGACGCCTCCCATACTAACAGTCTGTCCTTTCCATTTCGGCGCTTTCCTTTCTTACTGGAGAATCCATTTCAGATTTGGAATAGAAAACGGCATTTTTACCCTACGATTATTAGGATGTTATTAAACACTAGAAAGCGCTGGCATTATGCAAGGGCCTTGAAAATATAATGTCAGTTTACAATGTTTATACTGCAGGTCCGGGTTTGTCTAGACACAATATGAAGACAGAGAGAGATGTTAGATACAGACGTTTACCAGAGACCCATCATCACCTGGCCTTTTATGACACAGGTAGAAATGCTCTAAGAAATTTCTGTGAAACTATCTTATGATTTAGAAACTGGACACTATACCCATCAAGGTCCAGGTATTTTTCAAATACCAACCCACTTATGTATTAGCCAGGAAGTTTAGACTCTTGGTTATGGTTTTCAAAAAACCAAACCAAACAAAAAAAACAACTTAAGAAAATAAGGGCATTTGGGGCACCTCGGTGGCTCAGTCGGTTAAGCATCTGATTCTTGATTTTGGCTCAGGTCATGATCTTGGGGTTGTGAGATCGAGCCCCCGCGGCATCTGCTTAGGATCCTCTCCCTCTCCCTATGCCCCTCCCCTTGTTCGCGAGCATACGCACACACGCACTCTCTCTCTTTTTCTCAAATAAATAAATAAATAAAAATCTTTTAAAAAAAGAAAATAAAGGAAATTGTTGATTTATATAACCTAAATTTTCAGGGGTATCACTAGCTTCAGGCATGGCTGGATCCAGACACTGATGTCACCAGGGCTTGGTCTCTCTTTGTTTTAATTTTTTGGCTCTGTTTCCTCGAATGCTTCCTGCATTCTTAGGCAGGCTTTTAGTATACGGTAGCAAACATGTTACCTCTAAGCTTAAATGGAGGCTAGGCAGGAAAAGAACATCTATCAGCTTCAGATCATGATCTCAAAATTAGAGTTTGTTCTTCTATCTTTATGTTAAATTAGAAGAAGTCAAGCCATTGGTACTGTGTTGTGATTAGAGACCCAAACTGAAAATTTCCGAAAAAGGCAGTATCACTATGGCCGTTCTTTAGGGATAGAATCTGTATTTGGTCTTTGCTAAAATAAATTATTTCATTTTACACCAAGCTCTCTTTGGCCGGATGCAATGGTGTCTTTAATGAACATGGTCACGAAAGTCCTTTATTTTGCCCCAGTTTACTGAAGGACAAATGTACCAGAGGTCAAGAAGTACAATGAAAAGAAAAATGGGGAAGACAAGGATTCTAGTTCTGACCCCAGCAGTTTGAAAAACTCTTAAACCCTCGGTTTCGTGAGCCATAAAACAAGAGAGCTGAATGAAGTAATTGTAAGGCTTGTTTCGGGTTCTAAAATGTTATGAATCCATGTAGTGCTGACCTTGCTGTTATAATGTTGCAGGTTTTGTTTTTTGCTTTCTTGATAATATTTTTCCCTTAACCAGGGAAACCTAGGGTTCAGAACCCTAAGAAACACTGACCATGAAGTAGGTCAGAAACATCCTGCAAGAGATGAAAGCATTCCGAAGTTTTGCAGGAATTAAGTAGCTAAGCCAGTGGCGCATTCTCCTGAACACTTAGCCTTCCACGGGAAAATAAGCAAGCACAGAAAGCAGTCTGCCCAGCCTCAATGCAAGCTGAGTACCCACATATTGATCTTCTGTCTGACTGGGTCACGGGGTTGCTGGTATACATTTAGTAGGGAAAGGGCTGAAAATTACATTAATTCAAATGGCTAAATCAATATTTAACAATGCAGTTAGTGGTAGTTGACCTTAAATGCACCTTTAATAAAACAAAGGTGATTCGGGCCAGCCTCCAGCATATGCCATTCAGAAATATGAATTAATGCAGAACAGATACGTTAAAGAGTCCTATGAACACAGACACCTTTGCAGATCAGGCTGACTGAAAGAAGGTCGAACCTGCTCTCTTAATAAAGGCAACTTGAATTTTATTCATGTGATGCTATGTCTTCATTCATCACCTCCCTCCCTTGTCTCAAGGCTTGGGCAGCCTTGATTTCAGCATATTTAAAAAGTAGGAAAAGGATTTCTACAACTATTTCCCCAGGAAATTATTACAAATCTTTAGCGATAGCTTTGTAACCTTGAGCACTCTCTTCCCGAGCAAACGTAGATATTACCAGTTGTTACTCCAGGAAGCCTGTCTTACTATAACCTGATTTGCATGTATTTGCATATAACCCTATCAGTTTGGACTGGGCTTGGCTTGTGTTAAGGGTGACTGAAGGAAGTTTGCTTATGTTAAAAGGGCCACAAAAAAGAAAAAAACAATTAAGGAACAGATCGAGGCGATCTCTTCAAGACGTCAGAGAACAATCTCAGATGTTTATTAGCTGTCAGGCTCACAGATGTGAGACTTTTCCAAATGGCCTTCCTGCCTGCAAACTACCTTAAGCTGTAGAGCGTTCTAGTTATCGCTACTAAGGACTTGGTGATAACTCCAAGGAAAAGGTCAATCTAAGAATCTATTTCAATATACCTTAAGGCCGCAGGAGGCTCTAGGGAATTGCCGCAGGAGCAGAGGAAAGTTTCCATGATTTTCTGACCCGAAGATGCCAGGCCCAGCGGTGCCATTTCCTTCGCACTCCGGTTTGGTGGCAAGGACAAATGTGTGATAATTAGAAATCTCTCCTGAGACATTTCCCTTTGATCTGTTGCTTGGTGAGGACTACAGTTCCTCTGCAGCCTGGCTGCGCTCAGGTTTGTCTGCTGGTTACCATGGCAACGCGGCTCTGCGCAGCCGAGGAGCTAAATCAGCATTCTGCCTCCTGCAAGCTGCCGGCAGTAGAACTTCAGTAGGCATCAGGCAGTAAGTTTCGACGCTGAATGTAAAACCAAATGCCGAAAATACGATCCGTACACTTGAAAGGGTGGAGAACATTCCCCAGAACGAGATCACAGTTTCTTTGTCATCAAGGACAGAGAACAAATATGTGATCTCTCCTAGGCCCAGCCACAGGCCCTCTGGTCGGGGTGGGAGGGGAGTGCAGGGCACTGGCAATAAATGTGAGCATCCCCAGCTAATGCGGAGACACGAACAAAAGTTGCTTGTGACGCCAAGAAAGGCCAGCAACGGCTTAGCTCCTGGGGATTTCCTTTGCCCGGGGCATCCCACATACCAACCACTAGGCACATCCACCTTTTCACATCATCTTGATGTCCAAATATTCACTAAATTTAAAAATATTGCAGGACAAATGATCCAATCAAGAAATGGGCAGAAGACATGAACAGACATTTTTCCAAAGAAGACATCCAAATGGCCAGCAGACACATGAAAAAGTGCTCAATATCGCTCGGCATCAGGGAAATCCAAATCAAAACCTCAATGAGATACCACCTCACACCAGTCAGAATGGCTAAAATTAACAAGTCAGGAAACAACAGATGTTGGCGGGGATGTGGAGAAAGGGGAACCCTCCTACACTGTTGGTGGGAATGCAAGCTGGTGCAGCCACTCTGGAAAACAGTATGGAGGTTCCTCAAAAAGTTGAAAATAGAGCTACCGTACAACCCAGCAATTGCACTACTGGGTATTTACCCCAAAGATACAAATGTAGGGATCCGAAGTTTATAGCCCGATGTTTATAGCAGCAATGTCCACAATAGCCAAACTATGGAAAGAGCCAAGATGTCCTTCGACAGATGGATGGATAAAGAAGATGTGGTATATATATACAATGGAATATTATGCAGCCATCAAAAGGAATGAGATCTTGCCATTTGCAACAACGTGGATGGAACTGGAGGGTATTTGCTGAGTGAAATAAGTCAATCAGAGAAAGACATGTATCATATGATCTCCCTGATATGAGGAATTCTTAATCGCAGGAAACAAACTGAGGGTTGCTGGAGTGGGGGGTGGGGTGGGAGGGATGGGGTGACTGGGTGATAGACACTGGGGAGGGTATGTGCTATGGTAAGCGTTGTGAATTGTGTAAGACTGTTGAATCACAGACCTGCACCTCTGAAACAAATAATATATTATATGTCAAAAAAAAAAAAAAGAAGAAGAAGATAGCAGGAAGGGAAAAATGAAGGGGGGGAAATTGGAGGGGGAGAGAAACCCTGAGAGACTACAGACTCTGAAAAACAAACTGAGGGTTCTAGAGGGGAGGGGGTTGGGGGGATGTGTTAGCGTGGTAATGGGTATTAAAGAGGGCATGTAATGAATGGTGGGTGGGTGTAATACGCAAACAATGAATCATGAACACTACATCAAAAACTAATGATGTAACGTATGGTGATTAACATAACATAATAAAATAAAACAAAAATGAAAAAAAATTATAGGAAATTCATAGTGATAAGTGCATAAAGCTCATTGTGATAAATGCTTACATCAAGAAATAAGAAAGATCTCAAATAAATAACCTAACTTTGCATCTCAAGGAACTAGAAAAAGAAGAATAAGCAAAGCCCAAAGTTAGAAGAAGGAAGGACACAGTGAAGATTAGCGTGGAACTAAATGAAATAGAGACTAAAAAGACAATAGAAAAGATCCATGAAACGAAGAGCTGGTTTTTTAAGATAACACAATATTGACAAAACTTCAGCTAGACTGGGCAAGAAAAAAGGAGAGAGGACTCAATAAATAAAATCAGAAATGAAAGAGAAGATACTACAACTGATACCACAGAAATATAAAGGATCATAAGAGACTACTGTAAGCAGTTATACCCCAACAAGTTGGACAACCTAGAAAAAATGGATGATTTCCTAGAAACAGACAACCTGCCAAGACTGAATCATGAAGAAATAGGGAAGCTGAACAGACCAATTACTAGGAACGAGACTGAATTAATCAAAAACCTCCCAAGAAACCAATGTTCAGGACCAGATGGCTTCACTGGTGAATTCTACCAAATATTTAAAGATTTAATACTAATCCTTCTCAAACTCTTCCACAAAATAGAAAAGAAGGGAATACTTCCAAACTCACTTGATGAGATCAGCATTACCTCGATACCAAAACCAGACAAGGACACCAAAACAAAAGAAAATATAGGCCAATATGCCTGATGAACATAGATGCAAAAATCTTCAACAAAATACTAGCAAACCAAATTCAACAGTATAATCAAAGGATCACACACCATGATCAAGTGGGATTTACTCCAGGCATACAGGATTATTCAACATCTACAAATCAATTAGTGCAATACACTGCATTAACCACATGAAGGAAAAAAATCGTGATCATCTCAATAGATGCAGAAAAACACTTGACAGCATGTTTTTTTTTTTTTAAAGATTTTTATTTATTTATATGTCAGAGAGAGAGAGAGCATGAGCAGGGGGAGAGGCAGAGGGAGAGGGAGAAGCAGGCTCCCCACTGAGCAGGGAGCCCGACGTGGGACTCGATCCCAGAACCCTGGGATCGTGACCTGAGCTGAAGGCAGACGCTTAACCGACTGAGCCACCCAGGCGTCCCCATTTGACAGAATGTTAAAATCAGTTATATTTTTTTTAAAAGGTCTAGATGAAAATTAAACGGAGTGTTTAAAATGATCAACTTTTATGATTAACTTACTTTGTACTTTTCCCTATAGATTGGTTTATAATTAGACAAATCTGAACTCAAAAAAACATTGATTACTATATTTCTCATCTCCCAGGCTATGATGTTTAAAACAGCTATAAATTCACATTTCTGATAAACCTAGCTAAACATTCAGGCAAAGAAGTCACAGAGATAACAGGGTCATGTAAATTATCTATGCAAATTATGAACTGCATGTAAATATTTATTTTTTCCTTTATCAAAACTATGCCAATAACCTGATAACATCTATCAAAGGCCTTATAAGGGAGTCCTTGGTCCCTAGGAGGCTAAGGAGAAATAGATTATTGCAAACCAAACGATCTCATTGAAAAACAACTCAAAATTCAGGCCTTATCATTTTTTTTTTAAGATTTTTATTTATTGGGGCACCTGGGTGGCTCAGTCATTAAGCATCTGCCTTCGGCTCGGGTCATGATGCATGGGGCTCTCTGCTCAGTGGAGGGCCTGCTTCTCCCTCTCCCACTCCCCCTGCTTGTGCTCCCTATTTGACAGAGAGAGACACAGCGAGAGAGGGAACACAAGCAGGGGGAGTGGGAGAGGGAGAAGCAGGCTTCCCGCAGAGCAGGGAGCCCATGCAGGGCTCAATCCCAGGACCCTGGGATCATGACCCGAGCCTAAGGCAGACGCTTAACTGACTGAGCCACCCAGGTGCCCCAGGCCTTATCATTTTTATTAGCAGACACACCACTTTTTAAAAAAGATTTGATTTATTTATTTGAGAGAAAGAGCATGAGCAGGTGGGAAGGGTAGAGGGAGAGGGAAAAGCAGACACCCCGCTGAGCAGGGAGCCCAATGCACGACTCGATCCCAGCACTCTGGGATCATGACCCGAGCCAAAGGCAGATGCTTAACTAACTGAGCCATGCAGGGGCCCTGCAAACACACCATTTTTCAAGACGAAGACCTAACATTTGCCAAACGAATATCTGGATCTGAGATTCTGGTTAATTAAACACAAAACATGTGCACTAGTAAAAAAAAAAAAATCAGTAATGTGTAATACAAAGAACAGACATTCTCACTTCTAACCCATAAACACGATCGGTCTCCTTCAAAGCACGGAATTTCATTCCAGGATGCAACAAAATTTTAGAAGTGTCAAGGGGACTTCTGCTTCCCCTGAAGATGTGGAATGAGTGTTGGCCAAATTTTTCTGTAAAAGGCTAGATGGTAAATAATTTTTGCTTTACAGGCCATATGGTCTCTGTCACAACTACTCAATTTTTAGTCACAGAAAAGATGTAAACACAATGAGCATGGCTGTGTTTAAGTGAAACTGTATTTATGGAAACAGGTGATGGCCCACAGATCAAAGTTTGCCAACACTGAGTACAGAAAGTCACAAGTGAATGGTACTCTCACCCCAACAATGAGAGCAAGCTGAAAGATATGCAAAGAATACTTTTCGAGCCCATCAGAGAGCCAAAGTCCCTGGGTAAACTAACGAACTAAAAGCCAGAGTGACAAACTGCCATGGATGGGAATAAGGAAAAAAAGTTATAAATCAAACAAAAATCCTGAAAGCCAAGTAGGGTTGGTAGAACAAGTTAGGGTCCCTGGGAGCTCCAGACACAGAGTCTACACTTACTCATCGACTTTTTCCTAGGCCTAAACCAAGCTGTCCTAAGAAAAAAGCAGCAGAACGGAGAGAGATCTGCTCTGTGCCACAAACATACAGGGCTTGTCTAAGTCTGATGGCGGAGAGGCGAACCCGAGAAACCGTCCAGCCCTGGGAATCCTGCATGAGTCCCAGGTCTCCCACTGAGGAGGGACAGAAATGCTGAGAGATACCCAGCCCTGATGCATAGGCACACTGGACGTGCTGAAGTCGCAGGGCAGGATATTTGAAGGAAACCCTCTGAGAGCCCAGGCCTCACGCTGAGTAGGAAGCAGTATTGAACCACGGGGGAACTTTGAAGTCTGTGGCACACTGATCGTAACTAACTGACTAAGTAACTAACTAACTGACTAACGCAACGACAAAGCCCAAACTCAACTCACTATGGACTAGATTGTTCCAACCCACCACCTTCACGGCCTGAGAGAAGAAGGTGTATTTCTTCCAAAAAATAAGCATTAATTGACCTCAGTCTCCCTGTTCTTACACTCAAAAAAACAAGAACAAAAACAACAAGAAAATATGACCCATCATCAAGAAATAATAAAACCAGATGCAGCAATGGCAAAGATGTTTGAATTATGAGTCTTGGACTTTAACACAATTGTCAAAATACTAGAAAATAACATTACTTATTTCTGCCATATCTGAAAAAACAATCCAGTCTTATTTAAAGGAGCAATATAACAGAACGGCATATAATCTTAACACATTGCCCATAATCACAACAAAGAATAGATAAGATGCTACTGAATGAGGAAGCATACTAGAAACATTAAGCTTTTTAGGGAGAAGCTTAATTAAGTGGGTAATGCAATACACCGTTAAGACTAGGGCAATCTTGATAACAAAAAGGGTACTAAAAATCACTTCATAATTATTGAAATAATTACTGGCCAAAAAGAAGCTTCATTGCATTAATGGCTCTATAAAATATTGCTATCAAAAATTATTCTCAAACATAAAATTTCTTTCTAAAAAATTACATCTATGTATATTAAGTCACCTAGTACATATCCACTTTGTTCAACTTCTTGGCCATATCTGTTTGCAATGCCATGTTACTTTTTTTCTAAAGAGTGTATATGCTAGGGCGCCTGGGTGGCTCAGTTGGTTGGGCAACTGCCTTCGGCTCAGGTCATGATCCTGGAGTCCCGGGATCGAGTCCCGCATCGGGCTCCCTGCTCGGCAGGGAGTCTGCTTCTCCCTCTGACCCTCCCCCCTCTCATGTGCTTGCTCTCTCTCATTCTCTCTCTCGCAAATAAATAAATAAAATCTTTAAAAAAAAAAAAAAGAGTGTATATGCTAAAGTGAGCTTATTGGTATTAATTTTTCACAAAATTACCAGCAAATCTTTGTTAAATTTGCATTGCTGGCTAATCAATTTAAACTTGTTGACACGTTCAAATGACTCTTCTATATAGACGGTAATATTTTTAAATTAAGACTATATTCTCTCTAAAGAGGCTGAGATACCTGATAAGCTCAGAGCAAACTCTGTTAAATGGAAGATAGTCTGAACTCTAAACTTTTTCCTATTGAAATACCTTCCATAATTATTTTCACAGGTGCTATCTTTTTACCTCCATATAATGTACACATTATCTCTTTCCTATTTCTGATTCTTTTTTTTGTTTGTTTGATTCTTCTAAATGCAGCAAAACCTTAGGACTTCTCCATTTCATTCCAGTCCAGTATATAAACTTATCTTACCAAAAACACAGCTCCATCAAAAGATTCATCCAAAGAATTGAGATATTGCCAACCACTCTTACAAAACCTCAAAATTAAGGGCGCCTGGGTGGCTCAGTTGGTTAAGCATCTGCCTTCGGCTCAGGTCATGATCCTGGAGTCCCGGGATCGAGTCCCGCATCGGGCTCCCTGCTCGGCAGGGAGTCTGCTTCTCCCTCTGACCCTCCTCCCTCTCATGTGCTCTCTCTCTCTCATTCTCTCTGTCTCAAATAAATAAATAAAATCTTCTAAAAATAATAAAAAAAAAAAAAAGAGGGAAACAGCATGAGAGGGGAGAGGGTCAGAGGGAGAAGCAGGCTCCCCGCTGAGCCAGGAGCCCGATGTGGGACTCGATCCCAGGACGCTGGGATCATGACCTGAGCCGAAGGCAGACGCTTAACCAACTGAGCCACCCAGGCGCCGAAACCACTGCATTTGATTAAGTAGTTTGGTTATGCTCTTGCTTTTTAAGGATAACTTTCAATGTCTTCTTGTTTATAAGTGTTGTTTTCGGTTATTGAAATTTGCTAAAAACATATAAGTTTTGGTGTTAAGTTTGTTGAATTGTTTGCTTGAAGATTTTTAGCTCATTTTGAATAACATGCACTAAGATATTGAGTGTTTATTTATAAAAATGTTTAATGTTATTGTGAGACACTTAGGTCGGCTTAAAAGTCAATGTTTGAAGGCTCAAACATTTCCACAGTCTGATTGATGATGGGCAGTAAAGAGAGAAGGAGCTTACTGACAGTCTGGTGCCTTATTGTGCTTTGTGTACATCAGCTTTGCTATAAAATTTTTGTTATTTTCTTATCTTTGTGTGATAATGACAGCTTTTTTAAGGTTCTCTATTTTCACGTTGACCTTTGTTACTGAATCTTACGGTATCACTGACAAGGTCATTCGTGTCACTTTCAACAAAATGAAGCCACAGTACCTTCTTTTTAATTCCATAAATCGAAAGAACAAAAATTGAATGACTATTAGAATTACTGATCTCTGTTGGCAGCATCTGATGACACTTACAAAATATTGGCGTATATCACTGTTTGCACAGTTCTTCTGCTAACAGAGCCAACGCTGTAAGAGCCGTGGCTTCACTTTTGTATGTGCCCAGGAAAACTTGAAGTTGAAAAGGAGCACAATTAATTTAGAGGAAGACTCATCTGATCTGAAGAAACATCCTACATCACAGAGTAAATATACCTTCTACAGGGG
The DNA here is from genome assembly GCF_011800145.1 of Mirounga leonina. Classification (NCBI taxonomy): domain Eukaryota; kingdom Metazoa; phylum Chordata; class Mammalia; order Carnivora; family Phocidae; genus Mirounga; species Mirounga leonina. The sequence goes on from NW_023270426.1 coordinate 11,828,442, forward strand.
CTCATGTTAAATTACTGCCTTCAGGCAGTCTTTAAAACTACTAACTCTCGAAGTAGTTCCTGATGGTCCTTTAGCAAATCAGTGTCTTCTGGTTTTGTTGTGGCTTTTTAATAGACTATTTTTGAGAGTCGTGTTAGGTTCACAGCAAAGTTGAGCAGGAGGTACAGAGATTTCCCATACACCGTCTGTCCCCACAAATGCACAGCCTCCCCTTTAATCAACATTCACCACCAGAGTGCTGCATCTGCTAAAATCAGTGAGCCTACCTTGCCAGAGCATTATCAAAGTCCATAGTTACATTAGGATTCACTCTTGGTTTTCCACAATCTGTGGGTTTGGATAATGTATCTTGACATATATTCACTATTACAGTTGAACACAGAGTAGGTTCACTGCCCTAAAAATCTTTTGTGTTCTATCTATTTATCCCTCTCCCCTCTCCGTCCCGAGCTATGCCTGATCTTTTTACTGTCTTCATAGTTTTGCCTTTTCCAAAATGTCATAGAGTTGGTATCAAACAGTATGTAGCCTTTTCAAATTGACTTCTTTGACTTAGTAATATGCATGTAAGTTTCCCCCATGGTTATTCATGGCTTGACAGCTCATTTCTTTTTAGTGCTGAATAACAGCCCAGTGTCTAGATGTATCACAGTTTATTTACCCATTTACATACTGAAGGACATCTTGATTGCTTCTAAATTTGGGCCATTATGAATAAAACTGCTACAAACATCCATTTGCAGGGTTTTGTGTGGACCTAAGTTTTCAACTCCTTTGGGTAAATACCAAGAAACACGATTGTGGAATCATATAGTAAGAGTATGTTTAGTAGTGTAAGAAACTGCCAAAGGGACTTCCAAAGTGGTTGTACCATTTTGCATTCCCACCAGCAATGAATGAGAGTCCCTGTTGCTCTACATTCGCTCCAGCATTTGGTGTTACCAGTGGTCTGAAGTTCGGACGTTCTAATAGGTGTATAGTGGTACCTACTGTTGTTTTAACGTGCATTTCCCTGTCTTCTGCTTTTCGTGTGGTCAGTGGTACCATTATGGTATTCATGGTGAATGGTAAATATTACCCATTCATTATCTAATTTATTAAGAAAATTCTTAGTATTTAATTTTTATTATACATCTACTTCCATTTTTGAGGTCATTGCAGACTAAAAGCCGTGCTGCAACCCCCAGCTAACAATTCTCTAGAGTAGGTATAGAAAGACCTCCCAGTGCTGTGCCCCTTCAGTGGAATAATTTTAAATGTGTGTTTTGCGCCACTCCCGGAGTTTCTCTGCAGAACTAAGCTCCAGCCATGTACTATGGAAAATGGTTTAACTCTGAACCCTTTACTGGCCTCCTTCCTTTCTGATTCCCTTCCCCTCTACCCTACCAATATTACCTGCACTCCATAAATAAAGCACTTGCACTCTAATCCTTGTCTCAAGTTTGCCAAAACTAAGATATTTGTAGATTTATACCATAAAATGAATAGTGAAATCTCTCTATGCAAGAGCAGTCAGACTATTCTCTCTGTGCACTTCTATTTCAGCTCCCATTTCATGAACACCTAACCCAGAATTTCCCACTGATCCCACCTTATGTCAAACTCATGGCTTCAACAGCTTCGGGCTGAAGCAGTGGCCTCGGGGTAACTGGCTAGTCGACCAGGTGACCTGAAGGGGCAACAGCGCCAAATATGTCTACCACTGCTCCAAAGTGGAGGAAGTTAGGTGCCTCTCATCATTATTGACCAAGAACACTTTATTCTTATCGTTGAGCACCCTGCATGCTGGTCTTGAAAGGGAGATATTGGTTACATTGCCAACACACCATACTTCTAGACGAGACCACGGAAGAATCCAGAAACACAAAATGGAGGTCTACTTAACACTTCCCAGCTTCCTTCAAGGCAACTAACAGTAATAATATTTTGTTTTTAAGTGGAAAAAGAAACAGTACAAATGCTGAACTAGATGGGGCACCAGGATGTGAGAAATAAACCAGGTCTATCTCAGGCAAACTTAATGAGATTGCAAAGTCACAGGGGCAGACACTGAGTGTAGACTACACAAAAGCCATTCACAGAACCCTTCTCCCATTACTCTCTCAACCTCACCACTGGAACACTAGAGCACCTTCTCAGGCTCCCTGCACCTACGCATAGCCTCATGACCCAGTTATGGCCAGGGATTTGTATGGAGATACTACTGGTGGGACTTTGGAGAAAGCTTCTCAGAAGAGGCAGACTGGCATGCCCCTTCAGCCCTTGGCCACTCAGATTTCCCCTTTCTATTTTCTTATATTCAAAAATGATGGGTTGAGGTCCAGTAGCCATCTTCCAACAGTGAAGAACAAGGAAAGATGGCAAGAAAGATGCCTGAATGCTTGATGATATTGTTGACACTGTGGAGTAGCTGCACCAGTCTCTGGACCTCTGATTATATACATATAAAATCCTTCTCTGTTCAGGTGGCTGCAATAGGGTTTACTTCTAGTCACAGTGAAACACTTTCTTAATCAAAATGCATCCAAGTTTGGGCGCCTGGGTGGCTCACTTGGTTGGGCGACTGCCTTCAGCTCGGGTCATGATCCCGGAGTCCCTGGATCGAGTCCCTCGTCGGGCTCCCTGCTCAGAGGGGAGTCTGCTTCTCCCTCTGACCCTCCCCCCTCTTGTGCTCTCTCTCTCACTGTCTCTCTCAAATAAATAAAAAATAAAATCTTTTAAAAAAATGCATTCCAAGTTCTTTCAATAAAAATACCTAACACTCATTATACCTATAGAAGTGCTTCTCTCCCCACTAGTCTTTGTTAATTCTACCTAACTTGCCCTAAAATAGAGTGGTGATGACTTACGACTGGTACATGTCAGATCTAAAGTGTCATTTGAATTCAACAATTTTTTTAAAAAAAATACTACCAAACAATCTTAATATACTTACTTTCTTTTTAATTATTCAGCATTTTTTAGAGGTTACCTGATATTTCGTTTTTATGCATATAAGTCATCACAACTTCATTGAAAACTCCTTGAGGGCAGATGTAGGATCATACACTTGGGCTTATCTTATGAAATTTATCAGTAATTAAATGGAAGTACTTTGCACGTCCTTTTAATTTTTCTAGTATCAGGAACTGTTAGAAATGTTTTCTTAAAGCTTTGTGTTCTAAATGTTTTAAAAGCTCGAAAAACTTTCTCTGATTCAAGTTATCCCCAAAATTAGCTTGAAAAGTAGATTCCTTCTTTCTTAGATTAGTTTTAGGTGAACTGATTTTTATATCCCCTTAAAATTGTTTTAAGTTGATTGGCAAGAAGCCAGCTCTCAAAACTGCACAAATTAGCCACCTGACTTAGTTATAAAAAAAAGCAAATAATTCATTTGAATCCCTCCCCACAAAAAGCTATTTTTTACTTCCCTTAGAGTTGATCTGCTTTTAAATGAGAAGATGATTGTAAATCACTGTGAATTGCTCATAGACTGTGTTATATTGTTCCCCAAGATGAACTTTAAGAGGCAATTTGTGATTTATGTATTTGTGATCAAAATAGAGACAGCTTTTTGCCGTGGGAGCAATCTGTATTCCATTTTACATGCTTAGTCAAATGCTAGGTGTACGACTGAGGTAGAGGGATGAAGAGGACTAGCAGGTCTCAGTGCTGGAATCCACCTGGTTTTGTAAGATCTACACATGAATCACTTGATGGGTCACAAGCTGGTCTGCAGGATCTACTTGATAATTTCTATGTATGGATCAGTCTTTTTCTCCCAACTACACAGGGTTACTGGCAGGCAGGAAATGTGCCTTGTATACATCATTTTCTATCTTCACTGCATGATGTGCTCCTGGGCACATCGTTGAAATGGAATGAATACCATTCAAATGATTGTCTGACATCTCATAAATGGATAGCTTTTTTGGGAGACTAAGCCCTTCCAGTAATTACTAAAGAAAGAAGAAGAGAGTGTCCTTGATTCCCAGTATTTGTAAGCACATATTTAATAAGACAGCTTCTCAAGGGCATTTCTTTCCACTTTGAAAATCACTTGGAAAATACTTAGCACCTGTTCTTAGAATCAGTATTGACTTGAAGGAAAATGCTTATAAATTCTTCACGAGTTATTTCTTCTGTAGTCTTCCTCTTCCTTATTGTATTCTCTTACTGCCAAAACCAAAAAAAAAAACAAATAAACAAAACTTCAACAATCTCAGTTCTGTAGTAAAGTAAGCAGCCCTTCACCTTGATTTTAAAGCCTCCCCGTTTGCCCTTCTGATTTTATCTGCTATGACAATTACTTGTTCCAGCCAAGTAACCTATACAGTCCCTAGATATAAATCATGTATCCCTGCTTCTACCTTGTCTTGCCATTCTCTCTACCTAGGACACCTTCCTACGGCCTTTGCCTGTCCTGATTCTACTCATCTGTGAAGACATCTTCCAAATGTTACATCCTCCATGATCTTCCCAAAGGGAAATGAGCTCTTCCATCCTTAAGCCTCCCTGGTCTCTCGTAAGGTTTCCCAGGGTTCTCGTTTGATTTTGTCATATAAAATGATGAGGTCTCCTTTACATAGTTTTGTCAGCCTGTCACACAGAACTAGAAAACACCATTTATT
>NW_023270426.1:11833061-11833922 GCF_011800145.1 Mirounga leonina
CATCCTGCCCCAGTCATGGGCACAGCTGGGTCACAGTGAGTGAGCTGCTGACAGGAAGGGAAGCCCAGACTGGGGTGTGGGCTAAAGGAGGTCCCCCCACGTCTAGCCCTGTCCCAACTCCTCCCCCTAAGCTTAAGCTGGCTTCTCTCAGAGGCCTAACTGCCAAGTTTTGAGGACTTTGATGGGTTAGTGGGTATTAGTTCAATACCTACACTCTCGCTCCCTGTGGGGGAAACACAACAAAATGCAGGGCTTTGCAGAGTGGCAAGAAGATGCTGGAAAAAATACATTTACTCAAACACGTGATTGACCAAATCACTCAATCCCTTCAAACACGTCAAGGGAAGGCCCAACACCTCTGGGAACCCTGAGTGCTCCAAACATACGAACACAGCCAAGGCTAACAAACCCGTCCTTCCAGACAAGCACAAACAAAAACCGTTCGGCGTAACCTGGTCATCCAAGACTATCTGCCCCAGAGAAACAGACACCACCCTGAAGCATCCTGGACAGACAACTTGTGCAGAAGCAGGCCGGACTCACATTTCTTGCACCTTCAAGTCTCGGGGGTAGAGATCCCCGTGGCTTATTTGGGCCTGACCATGCTGTGATCCCTCAGGCTCAAAGGTTCCAATCCTGAGGCGCCTGGGTGGCGCAGTCGGTTAAACGTCTGCCTTCGGCTCAGGTCATGATCCCAGGGTCCTGGGATCGAGCCCCGCGTCGGGCTCCCTGCTCAGCGGGGAGTCTGCTTCTCCCTCTCCCTGCTGCTCCCCCTGCTTGTGCTCGCTCTCTGACAAATAAATAAAATCTTAAAAAAAAAAAAAAAGGTTCCGGGCGCCTGGGTGGCTCAGTTGGTTAAGC
>NW_023270426.1:11833932-11853916 GCF_011800145.1 Mirounga leonina
GTTGGTTAAGCGACTGCCTTCGGCTCAGGTCATGATCCTGGAGTCCCTGGATCGAGTCCCGCATCGGGCTCCCTGCTCGGCGGGGAGTCTGCTTCTCCCTCTGACTCTCCCCCCCTCTCATGTGCTCTCTCTCTGTCATTCTCTCTCAAATAAATAAATAAAATCTTTTAAAAAAAAAAAAGGTTCCAATCCTGTCTGCTCACTTGTGAGGATTTTAAACCTATGGATGACCTGACCTTTCCCCAGACCAATTAAACCAGAGTCCAGAGCACTACACAGGTGAATACGATGTGCACACAGGGTTCAGAACCATTGCTCTAGAACAATGACTCACTGCACTGCCCCTGGGCTGGCATCACTGGCAATTTGTTCTTAGGCTAACAGGGAAAACTATGCTATAAGATCCAACAAATTCTGTGTTTCCCTTGACTCTCCCTACAACGAGAGGTGTCTCCGTCCGTGGGAAAACGACCTGAGCGGCAGAGCTTGGGCAAGAAAGATTTAATAAGCTATGTATGTGAAGATGTTTAACACAGAAATATGACTCTGTGATAATTAAGCCACAGGATTTCCCCTCCCTGTCTCCATTTTCCTTCACTGGATCCAGCTCTGTCTTTGCTGTTTTTGCAAGCATTTTCCCTAAAGTTGAAAGTCTCTTGAGAGAGCACTCCCAGGTCTCAGAGTTAGCTTCCCACCGTGATCTGGAGAGTTGCCTCTCCTGGAGCTATCATGGTTCCATCCACCCTATTGTAGATGTTTTTATGTCCCAATCTAAGTCATGCTAGAGCTGCTCAGTCTTCAGTTAAGTATCAGCCTCCTGTTTACACTCGTTAATTTGGACTCCAGAAGTGGGTAAAAAATTTCAGGACATTGCTTTGTTAATTTCAAATAATTTATAGAAAAAAATTATTGGAATGATACTCTGAAAATGTTGTGATCCGAATTTTCTAACATTTACTTCTTAAAATTATCCTAATCACAGTAATTATTTTTCTAATGTTACATTAAAAGTGGCAGTTTAAAATGTTGGACAGGAAGAAGATGTGATTTAATGAAGGGCATCTTTCTCCACAATTGACAGGGATGTTAAATCTTTTTTTTTTTTTTAAGATTCTAATGTGGTCTAATTACTTTAATTTAAAATTCTGGGTATGCATGTTTTATTCATGACTTTCTAGATGATTGAGAAAGTTTTTGCTGCTCCTTTGAAGCTCTAACTTTGGAAATATAACAAATAATGAAGCCATCATATTTTCAAAATGCTCAGATAGAGGAGACTTTTGAAAGACAGTGTAATTGTGAATCAAAGCTTAATCAGCTGCTGTGAAATGAGTTTTTAATTATTGCATTGCCCCTGATATGCTGGAGTTCAGCAAGGTTAGGAGAATGACCTCAGACATATTTCCTCTGGAAGGGCAGAATGTATTTTCTTCTGCAGCATATTACCTTGAATATTCAGAAACTAAGTCGTTCTGCTTCCCATGAAAATTCTTCTCAGAAACAATTTTCACGCTAACCCTTGGTTAATCTCACACAAAAATTAAGAAGTGTCACTCATTTTTCTCTTACTAAAATGCATTATTTTTGCAGCAGACATAATGGCTTCTGAGTGAGAATACTCACCTACTCCCCCCTGAAAACTCCACAGTTTCCAAAGCAGTTTGTAAGTTCCTTAAAGAGGATATGAGAAAGGGTGCTCAAAGCAAAAATCTTTAGATTTCAAAATTCTGATCAAAATAACTGGTTTTGGGGCGCCTGAGTGGCTCAGTTGGTTAAGCGACTGCCTTCGGCTCAGGTCATGATCCTGGAGTCCCGGGATCGAGTCCCGCATCGGGCTCCCTGCTCAGCAGGGAGTCTGCTTCTCCCTCTGACCCTCCTCCTTCTCATGCTCTCTGTCTCTCATTCTCTCTGTCTCAAATGAATAAATAAAATCTTTAAAAAAATAATAATAACTGGTTTTAATTCAAGTGGCCAAAGATAACACATTTTCCAAACCAGGGAAGTGTGGGTTTGCAAAAAGAAGCTCTCTGGACAGCCAATGCCTGACATCTCTTGAGGTCAAGTTCAACTCAAATTTCCATTTTTAGCAAGTGGTAATCTGCGTGAGTTGAGAGTGGATGAAACACGATCTGCCTCCAGTGTAGATATCTATACTACATACATTCTAATTTCAGGTCACTAAATAAAACTGAGAGATCTGAACTTAAACATTTAAACATTTAAGAATCTTAAGAAAATTAGTACATCATCACATGCCCAAAGTAAAATCAAAAGACTTGATTTCAATTCCATTATCATGTTTTTCCTTTAGATTGTAAAAAACAAAAACAAACACACACACAAAACAAAACAAAACAAAAAGCCAACTTTTGCCAAATGAAAATCTAGGTTCTACCAAGAAATTGGCACTCACATCTTGACCTCTTCTAAAGCTCTCTTTGAACTGAACTTCCAGTGCAATTTTTAAGGAAGGGTGTTTAACTTACTTATGTGAAAGTCAAAATCTCTCCATTGCCTTAAATATATATATTCAATCAAATCAAAGACACAGGTGTAGATGTTGCATGAAGCATGACTCAGAGTTCCTACTGACAGTTTTCCTTTTTGAGGAATGCAAACAACCTGAGGTTCATTTAACAAGAATAAGTAGGATCCTGAAATAAGTCCTACTTGGAGAAGAGTCGTCATTAAAATGCTGCACGGAGGTCTGATTTGCATCAGATCTGATTACATTTGCTAGCTGTTCACGTATCTGTGCTGAATCGATGTCACTTCATCAACATACAGGTTATCTCTTCTGATCACTTTAGAATGGCCTCAAATTCTAATTGAGAAATACAGCACTGCACTCGCCACACGTCCCTCTGTCACAGGCTTTGTGTGCTACTGCTTGGCTGAACAGGGAGATCCGTCAAATCTTATCCAGCATTTCTAACGTTGAGCAAACCTGCGGAATTTATTTCTTGAAAATGCCACCTATGAAATGATCAGACATCTCTGCCACTGGAAATGGGGATGATAAGAGCCAGCAGACGTACTAGAAAGAATAGTTAGCATTTATTGAGCAATTACTAACTGCCCGATCCTAAGCTAAGTGCTGCCCAAGCATTAAATCTATCATTGAAACTTCTGGTAGCTCCTGTTAATAATCTCATGCTTATTGGTGAGAAAACCAAGCCTTAAAGAGGTTAATGCGCCCAGTATCACAGGCTCCTCGGTGGTGGAGCCAAGACTCAAACCCTGAAGTCCATGCTCTTCAATAGATGTTTCCCAGGAGCTGAATGATCAATGTCCTCTAATTATGCAGACCCAACCAAAGTTAAATCAAAGATCTGCTCTGTTGAAAATTGAAACTTCCGAAGCAATTCCACCTCATTGAGACAAAAATCCTTCCAAGGTGTCAGCAAAGAACACTGACCTTTCAATGACACTGAGCCCAGAATAGGGCCTGAATCCCCCTCCACCTACACACACACACACACACACACACACACACACACACACCTGCATGTTGGCTCTTCACATCTCAGGCACTACCTCCTCCAGCCCTTAACTTCCAACCACAGGAAAGGAAAATTGACAGGAAATCAAAACGATGCTTTCCATAATGCACTGAAGCTCCGTTTCTGTTTAGGATTTCTTCTGTAGGCACTGCAAACATAGTCAGGAATTGGTGAGAATATGGTAAGCAAGTAACAATAATAGAACTAAAGAAATTCCCCAAATTATTATGGAGCCATAGTGACCACCTGTGCAACAGTACGGCTAGCACTAAACACAAACGTATGTCCTCACCACACACAGAGATACACCCATCTACGAACATGTGAACATGAGGCTGAAGGAGGGCTGTGGAATTAGATATCCACCAACGTGCAAATGGAGGACTTCTGTTGCACATGGCCAAGGTCCCAGTTCCACCTACACTCTCTTGGAATACAAGCAAGGCATTTGTGCATAATTCCACTTCTCCAAAAAAGACTTGAAAACTCAAAGACCGTGAGCCCTAGCCCTTATCAGAATGTTGGGGCTTCCCTTGCCACATATACTGAATATGGAAGTAATTTAAATTGCTAGAAGCCTTGCCCTGCTGAAACACACCTGTGGAAACAACAAAAAAATCCAGATTAAAATAAGGGATCATTTTATGTAATTAAGAGATCTTTGTGTGGCTGAATTAGAAACATATCAGCTCCTTAAGTACCATATACGATATTCCACAATGAAGACTATCGCTTCTGGATGTATTTGCCAAGTCCCAGTGATTCAATCAGTAAATATTTATTGAGTACCTACTATGAGCAAGGCACAAGGACAGACACGAGGGAATATAAAATAACTGAGGCTTGTGCTCCTGCAGTCCTTACCCTCCCCGCCCACCAAAATCATCAGAGGAAGCAGAACCCGGACAGGGAGCAGAGCAGGCTCTGACCACTAGTGTGGTCCGCATTATGTATGCAAGGATTTTAATCAATTGAGTGGAGACTGTGTCTGAATACAGGATGCACAGTGTTGCCAATCCTGGAAACAGTCTTTCTTTTTTCCTAAGATATGTGAATGAAGACTTGCTGTCTTCACTGGGAGGTGGCACCTAGGGTTCTGAGGAAGTAAATGCATGAGCCTTGTGCATGGACCTGTGAACAAACAGCTTCTGCACAGACATACAGGACAGCTTTTTTTAACTTACACAGCTGTACCCAGAAGTAGCTCCTGTTAGTTAAGTCTGTCAACTGCTTGGATTTTTTTTTTTTTTTTTACTTGTACATCTAAGGTTTTTTCTTTTGGTTCATTAAAGTATGAAAGTTGCATTCGCTGGGGCGCCTGGATGGCTCAGTCGGTTGAGCCACCGACTCTTGATTTCAGCCAGGTCAAAATCTCAGGGTTGTGAGATTGAGCCCCACGTAGGGATTTGCGCTCAGTGCAGAGTCTGCTTGAGATCCTCTCTCTCCCTCTCCCTCTGCCCCTACCCCCACTCACACTCGCTCTTCTCTCTCTCAAATAAATAAATAAATCCTTAAATAAAAAGAGAAAGCTGCATACGCTAAGTGTGAATGGGGAAAGAAAGCACAAAGAAGGCAATTACTCTCTAGAAAAAAATATTACTGGATGTGCTCTTAAAACTAAGCTGAATTAATCACGAATCTATCTAAATCCCTGAGAGAAGACAAAAGGTTTCCAAATTATTCCATCTCATCTGCTGTTCACTGAACTGCCAGAATTCACACGAAAGTAATATGTGTAAAAACAACAACAACAGCAACAAAGCAGTGTTTTTCTATTTCAACTGAAATACCTAGACTCCAGATTAGTTTCCAGAACACTGCGAATCACTTTTTAGCATCTCTGAGTGGCTCCTGTACCTGTCCTCCTTGTCAGAGAAATCACTAATACATTTTACTCTTTCACTTAGGACCAGTATTTAACTTACTTTGGCCTGGGGAAAGGAGACATCTGAACCAAATTTGGATCAGTTTTACGCGCTGATTAAAGAACAGAAGGTTTCCATGCACAGTCAGAACAAGAGCCTAATGAGCATCAGACAGATAAGGTAGGTTGGCGTGAGGACCTCCTCACTGGGCTCTGTGCCTGATGTTAGCTAAGCGGCTTCTCCCCTCTTTCGCGCCCACAAATATGGAAAAACATCCCTTTCTCTCCCCTCACAAATGCTGTGGAATGGATGTGAAGAAGCTGTAACCAACTTTCCCTTTCCACTCCCATTTTTTAAAAGATTTGATTTATTTATTTGAGAGAGAGAGAGAGCGCGCATGAGAAGGGGGAGGGGCAGAGGGAGAAGCAGACTTCCCGCTGAGCAGGGAGCCCCATACGGGGCTCGATCTGGGGACTCCGGGATCATGACCTGAGCCAAAGGCAGACGTTTAACCGACTGAGCCACCCAGGTGCCCCTTCACTCCCACATTCTATTAGAATTCCAGGTTTCTCTGCTTCTATCGGTTATTGTAAAATCTTTTACCTGGTGCCTGGCCTCCAGCCTCGACCACTGAAAGTCACCCTAAATCACGCCCTGATTAATCTCTTCTCCATGATGACTTCAGCCCTCACTGCTTGCAGAGTAAAATACAAAACTCCTTAACACGGCGTTAAACCTCTCCACGTCGAGGCCCCTGGGGAAGTACATGTCAGCCGTGCCCCCATCAAGGTCATGGTGACAACTGAAACATGTCCCCACACACTTCCAAACACACCTAGGGAGACAGTATGTCCCTGGGGACACACAGACAAGCCTCGTGTCGCTCTGTAGATGCACACAAGCAGCCCCGAGTCTGTTTCTAACCTTGAATACACTTTTCTGGGAGACATCTCCCCTAACGTAAGCTGTTAGACTCCTCCATTAAATACTTTTTTTTTTCCTCAAGGCACATACATTAACAGGAAAAAAACACATAAGCATTAAACAATTTGAAAAATGTCAGGATGACATAGGTTTCCCTAAAGTGCTTAGAGATTTGTAGAAGAGGATTCTCATGTGAAATGTGCATGACTAGTCCTATTTCCCCTAAAGCCAAAGGAGGAATCATTGTCCTATAAAAATGTAAGTAGAGCAAATCCTGGCTCTGCCTTCCCCAAACTTCCCAAATTTGATTCTCAGTTTTCTCTCCTACTCATATCTTTATTGCCCAGATTCTGCAAAAGCTTGAGGGTATTTTAGCTTTGGCATTTTTTTGAAAAATAACAACACGACTTCCTGGAGTACAATACAGTAGAAGACATTAAATTCGGAACTCCTTGAGAGTAAACACTGTTTTAATTATATCTGTGGCTTTATTTTCTAGCCAACTGCCTGGTCATTATTAGGGTAAGAACACGATGGGGAAAGCAAATGGTGGAAGGCAGGGATTTCAGCCCTTAATCTGTCACCTACTGTGATTTGGAGTGAAGCCCTTAACCTAACTCAGTCTGAGTTCAGCTGCTAAAGGGAGGTAGTAATACCAGCCATTCCACAGGATGTTGTTATGAGGACTAAATGTGATAATGTATTATAATGTGGTTTGTAAATCATAAACACTCCATGATATTAGTTATTATCACTCCCAAGTACAGGCTTGAAATCATAAAATGAGCAGAAAATAAGACAAAGCTGAGCTCCTGCAAAACAAAAAAATCATGAGCGACAATGTCAAAACCTGAAAAATGTCTTGTCCATCTGAAAGTCTTCCAGTAACAGATCTCTACAAGAGAAGGGGGAATAAAAGAAGAAAATGCCTTTGAAATGTGGCAAATTGGATTTGGTTTCTGTTCCCCCAGTTGAATTGGCCAAATCCAACAATAAATGGAAACAAAAACTTTTGTTTTAAAATGATGTGGTTTATATGTCAACATCATTTGTATTAGACTGACCTGCCAAATGAAAACAAGTATAAAAGATGGATAAGATACACAAAACAGATATTTGGAGTCCGTAGAGATCAAGTAGATTAGCCAGAACTTGAAGGACTAAATCCCAGAGAGAAAACAAGCAGTGTGTGCATCAGAGGTAATCTTGATATTAGCCTCCACGTTTTCCCTCCATACCATTTTCTGACTCATTGCACAAGAAAAGAGCCAAACTGAAAGCAGTAGCTTGGAATTTAAAGCAGTCTCACTGAAGATGACTGACTGACTGATTAGTTGATTGATTGATAGCCAAATTTAAGGATTTCGCAGACCAATTTGATAGCATATTTAAAAAGAAAATGAAAAAGATCACTGACAAACTGGAAGATAGGTCTGCAGAAATGTCCAGCTTGAATCTTAAACTGAAAAATGGAAGGACAATACAGAAGAAAGCATCAGATACTGAGTAACACATGATTAAATGCTCTAACATACATATAATTAGAATCTCAGAAGGAGAGGGGAAAGAATGGGACACAGCAACATGGAAGGCACAAATTACCAGCATGGGAACTGAAATGGAGATGTTCCTACAGGTATTACAGAGCCTTAAAAAAACGAGAGGATAGTATGGATACATAATGTTCATGGATTAGTCTCAATGTTGTACAGATATCATTTGTCCCCAAATTGATCTAAAGACTCAATGCAATCAGAATCAAAATTCCAGGAAGAGGGGCACCTGGGTGGCTCAGTTAGTTAAGCCTCCGATTCTTGGTTTCGGCTGAGGTCATGATCTTGGGATCGTGGGATCCAGGCCCACATTGAGCTGTGCTCAGTGTGGAGTCTGCTTGAGATTTTCTTTCTCCCTCTTCCTCTGCCCCTTCCCCCCAAAAATAAATAAATCTTTTTTTAAAAATTCCAGAAAGACATATTGTGGAAACTTAATAAGGTGTTTAAGACAGATATAGAAAAACAAGGGAACAAGAGCAGCAAAGACAATTTTAGAGAAGAAAACAACAATGTTGGAGGACTTAGAGTAGGAGATATAGGACATACAAAGACTAACTATAAAATTATAATAACTGGTGTGCCTGGCTGGCTCAATCAGTAGAGCACGTGACTTTTGATCTTGGGGTTCTGAGTTCGAGCCCCACGTTGGGCATAGAGTTTACTTAAGAAAAAAACAAAAAGCAAAAAAAAATAGAAAAAATTTTAAGTAAGTGGTAAAATTATAACAATTAAAATAGTGCATTATTGGCACAAAGACAACAGATCAACAAAACTGAGTCCAGAAACCAGTGCATACATATATGGTTATGAAAGTGCCATCACACTGCAATGTAGTTTAAACAAGTGTTTAGAATAAATGATGTTGGATCATTGGCTATCCATATGGAAAAATGTTACCGTTGATCCCTACCTTATACCATAATACCAAAAAGAAAAAAATCAGTTCCTGTTAGATCATATATAATAATAAAGCTTCTAGAGGTTAATACAGAATATATTTAGAATCTCAGTGTAAAGAAAGATTTCTCACATAGGACATGGAAGGAACATAAAGAAAAACATTCACAAATTGAATTTCATTACAGTTAAGAAAATCTATACATCAAAAAATACCATTATAAGAGTGAAAGAGACAAGCTGCCAAGTAGAAAAAGATATTTGCAATATTCATTTCCAAGAACTCATGTCCAGAATATATAAGGAAAATTACAAATCCACCAGAAAACACAGGGAACCCAATTTTTAAAAATGGACAAAAATTCTTGTATGGGTATTTTGAGTTGTATGTATATAATGTGTTTGTGTGTGTGTGTGGTATATATATATATTGTACAAATTGCCTAATCAGTATATGAAAAGATGTTTAACATAACTCATCATAAGGAAAATGAGATATCACTACATAATCACATTTTTTAAATGACAATACCAAGTGTTAGCAAAAATTTCAATCATCTGGAACACTAGCAATAGGAGGATACGCTAGTAAAACCGCTTACTGTCAGTATCTGCCAAAGCTAAACATATGAATCCCTATTATCTGACAATTTTACAACATAAAAGCATACATGATGCACAAAAGACACAGATAAGAATGTTCACAACAGCATATATGCGTTAAGTTCTCAAAGCCAAAACCAACCCAAACGTGCATCAACAATGGATAAATTGTTGGAACAATTCATAATAAATGGTGGAACAGTCTTTGAATAAAATGCTATGCAGCAGGGGTCAGCAAACTCTCCAGCCTGTGGATCGAATCCACCCCTGCCCATTGACAGCATCGTCTAAGGCTGCAGAGTCCAAGAGCTGCAACACATAGCATATGGCCTACAGAGCTGGAAATACTGCCTACCACAACCTTTACAGAAGACGTTTGCCAACCTCCGGTACACGGCAACGAAAAGCAATGAGCTACTACTTCTACAGCTACACACAACAAGACAAACCCGAGAGATCTCATACTGGCGGGGGAAAGCCAGACATGAAAGGATGCATGTTAGCATTTAGTTTATACGAAGTTCAAAAAAGTAAAAGTAATAGAAGTGACAGAAGCCGCAATGCTGGTTACATTCTAGGAAACGTCATAACTTGGTTAGAGGGCAATGGAACAGCTGACCACTGTCTTTAAACGTGACCCTGTCGTTTATTTATTTATTTTAGATTTTATTTATTTGTTTGTTTGTTTGTTTATTTATTTAACAGAGAGAGAGAGAGCATGAGTAGGGGGAGCAGGAGAGGGAGAGGCAGGCTCCACACTAAGCAGGGACCCCGATGTGGGACTCTATCCCAGGACCCTGGGATCATGACCTGAGCCGAAGGCAGATGCTTAACTGACTGAGCCACTAAGGCACCCCTGGCCCTGTCATTTAAAAGTGAGGATGAAGCAAGCAGAACTGGAGAGAAGTACCCACACCCGACTACACCTTCCCTGCCAAACCACGGAGGTCACTGACAAATCTCTTAGAGCGTCAGATCCCACGATGGCTTCCCAAGTTGGGAAGACAAAAGGAAGCAAAATCAATTATTCAATAGCTCCTGGGCAGTTAAGATAAAATCTTGTCTCAGATCTCCTCTGATCCCCATAGGTTTTAACTTCTTTTTATTTGAATAGTAGAAACACACACACACACACATACACACACACATGCAACATGAACTATAATAATCTACACTAAATAGTGTCTCAGTATCGGCTAAAAGACTATATCCATCCTAAATCCACCTCCTTATTCAGATGCATGAATGAAATTGCCTGAAGCTCGTAAGAGTATTGATTTTGGAACAATAATTAAAATCTAATGGAGTTAATCAGTTTCACATAGAACTATAAGTTTCATCTAAAGACATGATAAATTGCTAAATAAGAATATCTGACTGCTCATCTACTCAATTTTTAAAAATTCAGATTTCATTTTCTGACAATGTTATTCATTTTAACTGAGAGAACTATTCAGACCATCTGAAGTGCTGGACGTTTTATTCTAAGAACGGGAGGGAAAAGAGAATCATTTGGTTCTTTATAGGGGTCAAATTATACATCAAATAAAGTATGAAGTTCCTTCACCAGATACATTTCATAAAGTTAAATGGTTCTTTCAAGATTATGCTGACAATAGAGTCTTTAGTCTTTGTTATAATATAGTCTACGACCTCACTAATAAGGATAATAATGTATCATCAAAAAATGCTGTTAATTGAAAACTGCAAGTCTAATTAACCAGGGATGTGACCATGCATAATATATTATTAATAGAATAAAAAGACTGCATTACACCAACACTACACAGAGAAAAACTACAAGGACAGTCCACAGTTCAAAGACTCTTCACATCCATTTTGGCAAAAGTTACTGATGGTATTTTCCTTTCATTAAACGGTAGGCTTCATAGCAAAATGACTTAAAACCAGAAGAAGAAAGTCGAGCCAGATTTAAAAGATGGGTCACAGGGCAGCTGCTTGGGATCCAGTCTATAAAGGGTCCCCACACATGGCTGGATGACATCAGAAATATGGTGCCAATTAGCTCATGTTTCCATGTGAAACTCTTTACATAACGGCTAAAATGTAAATGGGTCCCACTCCCAATGAATTAGTTCCCTCTAATGAAAAATATAAATACTCTGTCCTTGCACTCATTTCTTTCCATTGAGTATTTTGTGATATACACATGCACATTCACTACTCTGGGGGTCACGACTATGTCTGGAACCAAACCTGGAAAGAGCCAGCTGAGAGTTACCGGAAGTCAGCAGTTATAGGTAATTAAATTTCAACACTAAAAGAACATGTGGTACAAGACTGTCTCTAGAGAAAAATGGATTTATTTTATTAACTAAATTTTAAATTCTATGCCTCTTAGGATGTTCCCTTATAACAGGAAAGGCCTTTTTAAGGATCTAACAAGTCAACTGTGCTATGGGAAAATGGAACTCATTTTGCCAACATTGAAAGAGAGAATCCAGATCAAGATGACTTATTGACAGGGGCGCCTGGGTGGCTCAGTTGGTTAAGCGACTGCCTTCGGCTCAGGTCATGATCCTGGAGTCCCGGGATCGAGTCCCACGTCTGGCTCCCTGCTTGGCGGGGAGTCTGCTTCTCCCTCTGACCCTCCCCCCTCTCATGCTCTATCTCAGTCTTTCTCTCAAATAAATAAATAAAATCTTTAAAAAAAAAAAAAAAGATGACTTATTGACAGCATGTTAAAATCTCCCCGTTAACAGCAGCTAGTACTTAAAAACGGTAGGTTAAAGAGCATGGATAAAGATACAGATATGTAAACACATTTATTTGTTGAAGAAAAGAAAGTAAAGCCTCCAAGCGTTAGAAATAGAGAGGAACTCACTGATCGATACGAAAGACTCCGGGATCGAAGGAATTTGGATGTGAGTTTGGGATACTGAGACTGGGACCTCAAAGGTCTCACAGGATCGCTTTCAAATATACCTCATACAAGACAGGTGGCTCACGCCAGGCTCTCCTGCTGTTCAAGCTGGGAGCTGCTTGTCCAAAAATACTCTGCCCACCTGTACACAGATGTGGCTGGGGGAAAAGTAGAATCTCCCACAGGAAACAGAACCCAGGCCTACCCCATGTAGAGTACAGAGCCCAGGGTCACCCCAACCGCACAAAGCGAGAGCCCACACTAAACTCCATTCCAAAGGGCTGGGATGGAGGGGTTTTAAGGACTTCCTAAAATCCAAGGTGTCTCTGTTGATTGAGCAAGTGCTAACTTTGATTCTTTTGAAATAGAGAATAATAATGAAATAAAAGAAAATAATAATAAACGAGGCAGAATTTCGGAATACAGGGAAACCAAAAGGCTAATCCAAAAGTACTTCAGGTGCCCTTTATTTTCTATCATCAATATTTAAGCAATAATCAGATATTACCATAGTATTGCATCACTTTAGCCCTCTGTGAGACGTATTTTGCTTTAGATAATAAAGCAGAAGTGGGGGCGCCTGGATGGCTCAGTCGTTAAGCGTCTGTCTTCGGCTCAGGTCATGATCCCGGGTCCTGGGATCGAGCCCCGCGTCGGGCTCCCTGCTCCCCGGGGACCCTGCTTCTCCCTCTCCCACTCTCCCTGCTTGTGTTCCCTCTCTCGCTGTGTCTCTCTCTGTCAAATAAATAAATAAAATCCATAAATAAATAAATCTTAAAAAAACAAAAGAGAGAAAAGCAGAAGTGGACCCCCATATCTATCACTTTACATTTACAGAGAATAGACAAAAGAGTTTTGCTACAACCAGGAAATGGTGCCAAATTGGGGTAGTGTTCTAATTCATTTTGTCTGACATGTCTTCATCTGAGCATGTTCAGTGAGCATGGCTCTCTCTGTTTCATAGTATGAAAACTAAATAGGAAGCTGGAACTATTTTTCCAGAGAGAGAATTCTTAATGGGAATTCTGAACTCACTACATGTTTCTTCTGCTGCAATATTTTAAAATTTTATTTCTGGTAAAGGTGCGTATAAATCTTAGTGTGATTAGCACCAATAAAAGAAACAACTACACCAACTGCTACATTCATTTGCTTCCTACAAGGAAAACATATGGGAAGGGTTAGTAGGCTTCAGACCTTTAAATAAAAATTTGACCGAGGATCGACTGAGACAATCCACTTTTTGATGTATTGTTTTGATAAGTTCATTTTTTTATTTTGTTCAACAAATGAACAAGATTTGAAGCTATAGATATATAGATACATAGATATAGATATATAAAATAAAAATAATAGTGGGTGATGTGCTGAAAAGAACTTTAAAATAAGTGTTCAAGATCTTTAAAGATGGGTAGTAAGGAGGGCACTTGTTGTGATGAGCACTGAATTCTACACCTGAAACTAATATTGAACTGTATGTGAACCAACATTTAAACAGAATTTAAACTAGAAATTAAATAAAAACTTGGGGGGTGGGGAATAAAGATCTTTAAGAATGTAAAAGTGGTATTATGGTTCATAAAATAGAAACAGGTGTAATGAAGCAAGAGGTACCTAGAAATGAACATTGTAATCACTGGAATCTAAACATTGGAAAAATAGACCATATCATGCATTGGGCACAGCCAAAGAGAAAAATTGCAAAAGTGGAAGACGGAATTGAGGAAATCTCTCAAAGCATACTATAAGGAGATAAGACACAGATACACAGAAGTAGATCTAGAAGTCCCAAATGCACTGAACAACGTCAGAGGGAGAGAATGGTGGAAAAGCAACATTCAAGGAGATAATTGCAGAGAATTATATAAAATTGAAGAAAGACATAAAACCTCAAGTTGAAAAGTCCACTGAGTGCTACACAAAATAAATTTATTTTAAAAAATCCATGCCTAGGCATATTGTTACTAAAACAAATAAACAAAAAGTTTAAGAAAGTAAAATTCTTAAAAGCTTCCAAAGGGAAAAGGCATTAACTGCCAAAACTGGCAGATTGGTGGTAGACATCTTGTAATAGCAACATCAGAAAAACATTTCAGGAATAGAAGTCAGTGGACAAATATTTTCAAAGGTGTACAGGAAAATAACTATGAACAAATTGTCATCTTAAAGTGATAGCAAAAATAACACTTCAGACTCAGAACTGAAAAAAAACTATCCACAGACCTTCATTGGACTGTGCTATTAGCAAAAAGAAGAAACTTCTAGAAGCAGAAATGGGAAATAGGTACAGTCAGCAAAGACAAGGATAAAACGTACCAGCAAATTTAAATGTGTCAATTTTTCAAATAACAACAATATTATGTAATTTTTTTTAAGTGTTAGAACTTAAATTCTGTGCAATAATCATACAACACTGTCAACCAGTGGCCTGTGAAAGGCAGCTGAAGCTTTTCATTTTGTTCAGCAGTAGCTGGAGATATTTATTCATTTTAGAATTTGTCAGGAAAAAAAATACTATTATCAACTAATTCAAATTTAAAATAAAAATAGAGGGGCACCTGGGTGGCTCAGTCGATTAAGCATCTGCCTTCAGTTCAGGTCATGATCTCCAGGTCTTGGAATCGAGTCCCACATAGGGCTCCCTGTTCAGTGGGGAGCCTGCTTCTCCCTCTCCCTCTGCACCCCCCCCACCTGGACTTTCTCTCTCTCTCTCTCTCAAATAAATAAATAAAATCTTTAAAAAAATAAAATAAAAATAAAGAAGGTAAAGAGGGAAAAGTCATACCGAAAAAGAAGAATTTTCCTCTATAGGATACAGAAGAAGAGAATTTTCAAACATATCTTGGGGACGCCTGGGTGGCTCAGTCGTTAAGTGTCTGCCTTCGGCTCAGGTCATGATCCCAGGGTCCTGGGATGGAGCCCCGCATCGGGCTCCCTGCTCAGCAAGAGCCTGCTTCTCCCTCTCCCACTCCCCCTGCTTGTGTTCCCTCTCTCACTGTCTCTCTGTCAAATAAATAAAATCTTTAAAAAAAAAAACATATCTTGGATTATGCAAGTATTTTCTACATGTCCTGAGTATACCAGCCAGTTAAAAGTTAATTTCACGGTCATGAGTCAAAGGTAGTTCTGAATAAAGTACAATATTATATTTATTCTACATACCAAATCTCTAATTTTTTTTAAAGATTTTATTTATTTATTTATTTATTTGAGAGAGAGCGAGAGCACGAGTGGGGGCAGGGAGCAGAGGGAGAAGCAGGCTCCCCGTTGAGCAAGGAGCCCAACATGGGACTCTCGATCCCAGGACCCTCAGATCATGACCTGAGCTGAAGGCATATGCTTAACCAACTGAATTACCCAGGTACCCCTCAAATCTCTATTTTGAATATGTGGAAATATTTTAAACAATTTTTAATGAAATATAATTTGCCAATATTCATATTAAAGCATTTCTAGGTACCCTAGGCCACAGGTGATTCCCTGTTGTTAATATGCTCAGCATCAGCATCACTGAAATATCTCTACTAAGACGAATGAAAAACACAATTCTCCTTTTTCAGTTGTCAATTGAAATATTTTTCTTGTTCAGCATAATGAGGTAAGACTTATTTTTGGTAAAGCCCCTTGTAAAAAATATGCATAATGAGTTTCCTTTTAGAAAATACGTATAATAGGGGCGCCTGGGTGGCTCAGTTGGTTAAGCGACTGCCTTCGGCTCAGGTCATGATCCTGGAGTCCCTGGATCGAGTCCCGCATCGGGCTCCCTGCTCGGCGGGGAGTCTGCTTCTCCCTCTCCCGCTCCCCCCTCTTGTGCTCTGTCTCTAAAATAAATAAATAAAATCTTAAAAAAAAAAAAAAAAGAAAAGAAAATACGTATAATAGATTTGTATACCAGGATACAGCCACAGAAAAGGGGGGGGGGAATCTTACTTGATACAGTACAAAGTTCCTCAGTTAGCAATATCAACACTCAACTAACATTACTGTCCTGCTCAAAATGTAAAAAGCACTGTTGGGTTTTTTTTTAAGATTTTTAAAATTTATTTGACAGAGAGAGACACAGCAAGAGAGGGAACACAAGCAGGGGGAGTAGGAGAGGGAGAAGCAGGCTTCCCCACGGAGCAGGGAGCCCGACGAGGGGCTCGATCCCAGGACCCTGGGACCATGACCTGAGCCGAAGGCAGACGCTTAACCTACTGAGCCACCCAGGCACCCCAAAAAGCACTGTTTGATCTACCTTTCAACCAGTGTCCTCACATCTTAGCCTTCTTACTAAACTTACTTTCTTAGTAAATTTACTAAGCTTACTACAGGTTTTCATTTCAAGGCCAGAGCGCCTGACGATGAGCTGCCGAAATTGTAATTACTATTCCCACATACACACGGTCATACATAAGAAGAATTCAAAGCTCTTTCAAGTCATGAATATTGCCATTCTCTGTTGGGATGAATTTTTCCATTCTATAAAACAAAGATGTGAATGTAGGAGAAATAAAATGAATGTCTATTTCCCACATCACACACTGAGACAAAGAACAAAAGGAAGCTCAAGGCTTTTGCACATTAAGTGTCTTGTTATACTGGATACCTTAATAGTACACAGAGATTTCAATGCCATATAGAATATTCTAAATAAAACTAAGTTAAAAAAAAAAAAAACATAGAAAAGCAAAGAACCTTTCCAACTTCTTGTATAAAGCAATGTTAACAGAACAGCTCAGCAAAGACAGTTTTCCACCTTGAAGAGAAAGGTTGTAATTCTAATTTTTACTTTTGAATAAGCTCTTGCTGCCTGTATTGAACGTGCTTCAGTCTAATTGAAAATGAAAACTCTCCAAGTTGGAGAAACACAGTGACATTCAGAGCCTCAGGCTTGACTCACAAGTAATATTTTTATGGTTGCAGAAAGTGGAAAAACAGATACTTTGGCTTGTAGTATTAAATTTAATTCATAAAGTTTAGTAGCAATACTTCTGAGGACAGAGAAAACTCAGCTTTCAATATAGTTAGTCCAGAAAAAGAAAGATATATTGCTGGTGCAAAATTGCCTGCTCAAAATTTCAAAGTATAGGCTTTAGGGTTCTGAAACAGGGGGAGATATAAATAGTTTATTATACATCTCAGATTGCAAAAGTATCAAAAAGATTCCCTTGGGTTAATATAGCTACCTAAAATCAAAGAACAAAATAACAAAGAATGGAGTTCTTTAATTTTTGTCAGTTCTCTTGTCATTCATAATAAATTAATAGAATTCTGGTTTTTCTAGTTTCCTGCATAGATATTATGAGGACCATATGAAACAGCTTAGAAACTAGCTTATTTTTACAAAGAAATTATACATTTTTAAGAAAATCAAGGGAAGGAAAGTCTTGGTTTGTGAGTATATGCACAGAATAGAAACCACTTCCAAAGATCGAACCACATTCTTTCATTGTTATCTGCCTATAGATCATTGTGCCGACCCATTTGAGACTGTTATGCCCAATGAGTAAGTATAAAAATGAAGAAAATTTTTCCCAAAGAGTAAATGCACCATCTTGTTCATTTCAGGATTTTATCTATATGGGGGGGGGAGGGGCGGGGAATGCCAACAACTCCAAATATTCAAGTAATGACTTCAAAAGTGCTTTTCAGTTTACATTATAATGTACACCTGTAATAAAACAACAAAGCCCTTTAAAAATACATTAAGAGAGGAAAACAACTACATTTATAATTTAAATGAAATTCTGCAATTCTTCATTTTTAAGGGAGTATAATTTTTCCATCATCTACCTGATTCAAATCCTATTTCATCTTAAGAAAGAAAAAAAAAGGACCCTGTTCCATCTTTTCAGAAGGCCAGCAAACATTTTACTTTATTAATGGTATCTAATTTTCAGTCAACAGAAATAGATCGTACCAGAACATTTTTCCCTCACTGTCACCATCCCAAAATTCCTTATTTTTTCTGGTGCCCTCAGTGAACGCAAGATTTGATTAACACCAGTTACTACATTTTTGTTCTACCAGAATATTAAAAATATAATGTGGCTTCCTCAAATAAATTTGCAGAGGCATAAACCTTCTTACAGCATACATAGCACAAAGACAGAAGTGTAAACATTAAAAACAACTGAAAAGAACTCATATAACACTGTTAACTACGCTGGAATGAAAATTAAATTTAAAAAGAATATTCTACATTTTGGTGTCAGTGGTGGCTCAAAAGAAGCAGATGTGTAAAATTTTGTCAAACTATACACACAAATATTTTAAAACCACAATTAAGGAAACGTGTGTTTACAAAGACTATCTGATTATAGACTTATTAGTGATTTTTTTTCTTTTTTCTATATCTCTTTTCCAAATTTTCTACAAAGAATGAATGTTTTCTGTAATGAGAAAAAATGATCAAATTAATAAAACATATCTCTGAAAAAATCCATTGAAGGGATATCCAACAAGAGTTGGTTTCATGGATGAATTTTTTCAAACCTTTAATAAATAAGCAGATATTTTGATCCTGTTTATACTTTCCCAGGCCATAAAAAAAATTTTACAGAGCTATCGTAAAAATGATATTAAACTTAATAAATACAGCATGAAAAACTACCAACCAATCTTTTCCTGATTATATATGTACAGCTGCTAAATTAAATATTAGCATATAGACTCAAGGAGTTTTATTAACAGATTATTATGCCATGACCAAATAATATTATCAGGAATAAGAGGATGGTTGAATATTAGAAGACTGTTGGATGTAACACTTAATATTTGTAAAATACATGATTATAGATGTGAAAACTCAAAGATATTTTCTTTAAAAAGCTATTAAAATCATGTGAAAAGATGCAAACTGATTAAAAATCAGTTGCATAAAAAGCAGATTTTCTATGTAAAAAAATCATAAAATGTACTTTAAAAACTTTCAGAAAGGAAAAGAAGACAGTATAAATTAATAAATGAGTAGAAACTACATTTTTTAAGGTTTAATTGGGGATAGTGGGAGATAAAAGTAATCTTAAATGGGAAGACCTATTTTTAGGGGTGATTAGGGAATTACGAAGCCTCTTGAAATTAATCTAAGATTCAATGTAATATAACCAAAATTCCTACAGATTTCTTTTTCTTTTCTTCCTTTCTCTCTTTTTTGTCTTTTTTTTGTTTTTTTTTTTTACCTCAACAGGAAAAAAAAAAAAGCCATTCTGAAGTTTACATGAAAGACTAAATGTTTTTAAATGACCAGGAAAAAGTCTTAACAACTAAATCTAATGACAGGGGAGTAGCTCTGCCAAATATAAATATACATGTGACCCTGGAACAACACAGGTTTGAACTGCCCAGATCCACTTATACACAGATTTTTTAAAATATAAATAAAGCACAGTATTGTAAACCTATTTTCTCTTCCTTACGATTTTCTTGATAACATTTTCTTAAATCCTTTTTTTATTTTTTAAAATTTTATTCATTTGAGAGAGAGAGAGAGAGAACAAGCAGGGGAAGGGGCAGAGGGAGAGGGAGAAGCAGGCTCTCCCCTGAGCAGGGAGCCTGAGGCAGGACTCGATCTCAGGACCCTGGGATCATGACCTGAAGGCAGATGCTTAACCGACTGAGCCACCCAGGTGCCCCCTTAATTCTATATTTTTATAAGGAATGGGGGATTCTTTTAATTAGATTTCAATCTATCAAAACTTTGGAGATGACCTGCCAACTTCTTGATTATAGGTTTGCAAGGGAGGACCTTACCTATGTTCCTGATGCCCCAAG
>NW_023270426.1:11854316-11898066 GCF_011800145.1 Mirounga leonina
AAGCATCTGCCTTCAGGTCAAGTCATGATCCCGGGGTCCTGGGATCAAGCCCCATGTCGGGGAACCTGCTTCTTCCTCTCCCCCCTCCCCCTGCTTGTGCTCTCTCTATCTCTCTCTCTCTCTTAAATAAATAAAAATCTTTAAAAAAATTTTTTTCTTTTCTCTAGCTTACTTTATTGTAAGAATGCAGTATATAATACATATAACAAATATATGTTAATCTTTTGTTGTCAGTAAGGTTTCTGGTCAACAGTAGACTGTAAGTGGTAAGTTTTGGGGGAGCCTAGAGTTACAGGCAGATTTCAACCTCACAGGGGGTTGGTGCCCAACCCCGACATTGTTCAAGGAAGGATCAACTGTGTATTATGAAACTATAATAATTAAAACAATATGGTATTGCACCAAGAGAGAAATGGATCAATAGAACAGAATTTTAAAATGTAGAAAAAGACCTAGGTATTATTGCTCATTTATCATCTGATAAAGGAGATATCTCCATTAGAAAATGCTAGACCAGAAAAAGTGTGCAGACAACTTATTAGTTATTTAAAAGAAAAAAAGAATTGGAAGTGAGACACCTACCTTGCTGTTTACTCCAAGTTAGTCCCAAATGGATCACACATTTGGAATGCTTTAAAAAAAATAGAAATACCACACAAATCCATGGATTTAATAGAGTATTGGAATGAAGAAAGCCTTTCCAAACATGTCACAACTCCAGAATCCATAAATAAAAAGATAAATAAATTTGGTCACCTATTTGGTAAAAATAAATTTATACAGAAAAAAAGTTTAATAGACACTTAAAACACAGAGAAAACTTGGAAGAATGATTTGCTGCACTGTAATGAAAAAAATTTTCAACTACAAAGAGCACTTACACATCAACAATAAAAAGGCTAAGAACCAGAATGAAAAAGAGGCAAACATATAACCTACAAATGACCAGTCACATAAATATTCAACTTGCCACCTAAAGAGATGTTAATTAAAACAAATATCTACCAGTTTGGCAAAAATTAAAAATCCTTAATACCCAGTGTTAGGAATATTGTGGGCAAAGGGAGGTATAAATGTATTTACTTTTTGGAAGATAACAGGTCATATATATCAAAATATATCAAAATGTTTAGGATACAAACCCTTAGATTCAAAAATTCTATATCCAGGAATTTAACCCACAAATACGTTCACACAAGAGTGCAATTGTATATAAATACATAAATACAAACACACACAAATTTCTTTACTGGAATATTTATAATAATAAAAGATAAGAAGTACATTACTTATCTATTACAGAAATACATAACAAAATTTCTGAAAATGTAGCTGCTTAAAACCACAGTAAACATTTACTATCTTCCATGGTTTCTACAGGTCAGAAATTTAGGAAAACTGCAACAGGATAGTTTGTCTCTGGTTCCTTCATGGGGCTGCAGTCATCTGAAGGCTTCACTAGAGCTGAAGGGTCCACATCCAAGGTGACATGGTGGTTCTGGCTTTTGGTGAAAGACTGGCTTCCTCTCCAGAGGATTGCTTGAGTGCCCTTACAACATGGCGGCTGATGTCCTACATAGAACATGTAGACCATGATCCAAGTTCCAGGGCAAAGCCACAATGTCTTATACGACTGTCTCAGAAGTCACACACTGCCATTTCTACCATATTCTGTTCTTTGGAAGTGAATCACCAAATCTAGCCCACACTCAAGGGGACAGAAATTAGGCTCCATCTTGGAGAAAAGGAATGTCAAAGAATGTGTGGATGTATCTTAAAGTCACTACAGCAAAAAACTTAAATGTCTATTAATGAAAGGCTGGTTAAAGGAAGTATGGCCATCATTTCCAAACATTTTTTATAGCAAACTCCTTCAGTTAAAAAAAAAAGAGAGAGAGAGAGAATTTAAATACACATGTCTGATATGAAAACATAAATTATATTTTCCAATTATATACATAACATGAATTAGAAACTTGATAATATCATGTGTATGTTACAAAATAGACACCAGAAATTTTGACTTTTCAATAAGATAAGCATAAGTGGAAGAGCTAATAATATTTTCTTCCCATGACCCAATGAATCATCTTGAGGGGAATGTACATACTTAAGAGACCAAGGAAAGATACGTAGTCACTGAAAAAAGAAATGATTCTATGAATACAAATGAGAAAATGCATCCAAATAAGAAAAGCAAAATGGTAAACATTAGGTATCGGTTGATGTGTATATTCTTTGTTAAATAAAGAATATACACATAAATGTTCACACACACACATAAAATTTATGCAAAACTATAAAAGAAACTTAATAATGGTTATCTCTAGGAAGCAGATTTCATCAGACGGGAGATGAGAAAAAAAGTTGTATTTATCTTTTTATTCCCTTCCATAACCTTTGAACTTAATATGTACATGTTTTCATTTTGATAATTACTTTTAATGTTTAAAAAAAATATATGCAGGGTGCCTGGGTGGCTCAGATGGTTAAGCGTCTGCCTTCGGCTCAGGTCATGATCCCAGGGTCCTGGGATCAAGTCCCGCATCAGGTTCCCTGCTCAGCGGGGAGCCTGCTTCTCCCTCTGCCTCTCTCTCTCGCTGTCTCTTATGAATAAATAAGTAAAACCTAAAAAAAATTTAAAAATTTTAAAAATATATGCAAATTCATATAAAATGAAAGCAATGTTCATTTTCACTTATAGTAAGAGAAATGTAAATCAAAACTACACAGAAACAACACTTTTCCTTTATCAGATCGGCAAATACCCTGAAGTTTGATAATACACTGCCTTGGCAGGGGAGAAAGTCACTTTCATTCAGTGCTGTGAGGCTCTAAATGGATACAACCCCCGTGGAGGGCCATTTGGCAATACCTGCCAAAATTTAAAATGCACATACCCTTTAACCCAGCAATGCCACTTCTAGAAATTAATCCTACAGACATATGCAAATAACATATGTCCAAGGTTCTTTGTTGCAGGATGGTTAATAATAGCGGAAGATGAGTATTAACCTAAATGTCCATGAACAGGCATCAAGTAAGATAAATTACAGTAAATCCTTTCCATGTAGTATGACAAAGAGATTGGAGTAAGGTCCTCCTTACATATATCAGCTCAAACACATTATTAAATAAGGGGCACCTGGGTGGCTCAGTTGGTTAAGCGTCTGCCTTTGGCTCAGGTCATAATCCCAGGGTCCTGGGATCAAGCCCCACATGGGGCTCCTTGCTCAGTGGGGAGTCTGCTTCTCCCTCTCTCTCTGCCACTCCCCCTGCTTGTGCTCTCAATCTCTCTCTGTCAAATAAATAAATAAAACCTTTAAAAATAAAATTTAAAAAAAAACATTATTAAGTAAAATTTTTAAAGAAGCGGGCGCCTGGGTGGCTCAGTTGGTTAAGCGACTGCCTTCGACTCAGGTCATGATCCTGGAGTCCCGGGATCGAGTCCCATGTCGGGCTCCCTGCTCGGTGGGGAGTCTGCTTCTCCCTCTGACCCTCCCCCCTCTCATGTGCTCTCTCTCATTCTCTCTCTCTCAAATAAATAAATAAAATCTTTAAAAAAAAAAAAAGCAAGGGCAGGAGCGCCTGGTGGCACAGTCGGTTGAGCGTGTGACTCTTGGTTTCAGCTCAGGTCATGATCTGAGGGCTGTGGGATTGAGCCCCCCATGGGGCTCTGTGCTCCATGGGGAATCTGCTTGAGATTGTCTCTCCCTCTCCCTCTACCCTTCCCGCTCATACACTCTCTCTCTCAAATAAATAAATAAATCTTAAAAAAAAAAAAAAAAAACAAGGGCAGAACATGGTGTATAGTGTGCTACCATTTGGAAAACAAAGTGGGGAGGATATATATTCATATTTGCTTATTTACATATAAATTCACTGGAAGGAGACAGAAGAAAAATAAATGCCAGTTGTGGGGGGGGATCTGAATGTCGGGCAGACAGAGCAGGGAGGCAGACTTTTCACTCTCTACACTTTTATACCTTCTGATCTTTGATCCATTAAAATAAATAAATAACATAGTATAGGTCAATGATATTGGCTAACACCTAATAGTCACGTGCCTTGTGCTAGACAATCTACTGTTTTACATGTTATTTTATTTAGTTCACACATTTTACAGATGAGGACACTGAAGCCCAGGGAGATGAAGAAGGAGCCAAAGACCTACCATGAATTAGTCAGGGGGTAGGCCTGGTCTATTATCCCAGGAGATCTGGGCCAGATGCCATGCCACCTCTCGCAACTAAAAGGTGTCAACAGTAACACTTTGTTAGAAGGCACAGTTGTGATCACTTGTTCTTCATACCAGTCAATAGTTATCAATACAGAAGTGATTTTTTTCAGTGATATTATCTTAAGACTTTATGGAGAATATTCAAACGGAGTCACCAGAAATGCACTAAAAACAGCAATCAGGAAATGTAGATCTTAGCACAACTCTGCCATAACTTTAATTTCTCTTGGCCTTCATTTCTACCTAGAGAAGATGGACTGAGGAAATATCTAAGTTTCCTTTCAAAATCCAAACCCATTACGGGACCCAAGTCACCTGCACGATCACAAATCTGCCACCATTTTGGGGGAGTCACCCTTTCCTGTAAAGCCAAGTCAAATAATTTATGTGCTTACCCCAAGTCATAACGGACAGAACCTCCCCACCTCTTCCCCCTTCCAGGAGTCATATTTCCAATGTGTATACGGCAACAGGAGTTGTTGCCAGACCGTAAGCCAGATCACAAGGAAGCCTGCTTCTCTGCAGCTGCCAAACACCTGCCCATCCTGCAATCTGCTTCCGTCCCTTACTCATGGTCACTGCCAAGGTCATAAGCTTAATAAGAAGGAGAAAACAGCTTTGCTGTTTCTCCTAATTAAAACATCAGCTCTGTAATAGGTGAAAGCAAAGCCTTCACGTTTCCAAGTGATTTAAAAATCCCTTCCTTCAACAGTGTGACAGAGAGCAAGAAAATTTACACACCCTTGGGGCAAGACAGTGAAAGTGTATGACTGTCCTACGCAGGTAGATGCAAATCACTGGTGGGGATGCACTGGTCAAATCTGTTAACAAATATTACAGGGCACACTGTATATCTTTTCCAGAAACAAAATGACCTCAGATCCTGTATTAACAACAGTAGGAGGAGTTTCATTATGTCAGTGGCAACCTATAGTTAGTCCCTCAAAATCATTTAAAATGATCACATGGAGAAGACAAAGGGCAAAATACCTGGCATCTTTCAGGTCTTTAATGATGCTAGAGGCCTCTCAGATTACGTCCAGCAATCTGTATGATTTTGCATTAACTCTCCAGATGAGCACCCAAGTCGTGGGAAGCAGTGTCCTTTTAGAATTTCCATCTACAGCTGTTTTAAATTACTCGAGTCCATTCTTCTATGGCAGTTGGCATCCTCCTTGACTCAAACAGATGAAAAGATAATTATGTCAGGGAAACGGATGGCTCTGTTTTTCCTACTTCAGGCATGAGAAGCACCTCTTTTCCTGGGCTCACCGCCTCACCCTCCAAACCGCAAACGAAGATATTCGATGGTATCTCCTTCAGAATGGGCTGGGCTTTTCCTGGTGAGTTCCAAGTGGGTCTAATCCTGCGTCTAGTAATTTTCCAAAGGAGAGCACGCTATATTGTTCCATGCCCAGTGGATTCCAACATGGGTATGAAGTCCAGTGTCCTAGCAAGGATGGGCATGGGCAAGATCCCCTGAAGTCAAGCCTGGGGTTAAGGCACTCCCCAGCCCCTCACCTCAGGGCCGTGGCAAGACAGCGGTCACCTTGAAGTCATTGCTTTGTCAGCAGCTGGTGGACCTTTCGTTAGTTGGGGGGGGGGGTCCAAGATGCTGTGACTGAGCAACCTCTGGGGCCACAGAGTGTACAGCAAGGCAATCAGAACTGATGCCGTGGAAGAAGTATTCTGACTCACACTGACATTCTATGGGGCCAGTGCCATGAACTCTCTGGGGCCAATGCCAGGATTGGATGATATGGTCTTCATTTGCAGATCTCATTTAAAACAGGCAGCAGGCAGGTGGGTGTGGGGAGTGTAGTTACGTACCCATACAAGCCAGGTATGGTATAAGAGCCATGCGTTTCTTCCTTAGCTACTTGTCTAATTCCATGCCAGATGGTTTTCTAAGAATGGGGACATTCGACCATTCTTCGAACTGCAGCTGCTACCCTTTCTTTGCTCCCGTCATCCCAATCAGCAGTTTGGATGGACAGAGAGGGAGCGCAATACCACAGACTCTCCACGAAGTCCGCTCAGGATGCAAAGAGATGCTTTCTTTCTGTCAACTCTGCTCTTCACTTCCAGAGCCTTGCTGGGGAGCAGAGTAGGAGCTCCTTCTTAATGAATACGGAAAGGGGTGGAGGTCTGGCTCTTCCTTGTAAACCTCTGATGGAACATGGGGCCACCCAGTGCCAAATGCCCTCAGCTTGGGGCTTCTAGATCAAAATCATGAGAATTAGCAACTGTTACATTGATACCTGTTTTTTCTGGTGACTTCTTTACCTCTAAATGCATTTGGAAGCTCCAGGTGACCTGCAAAATGTCAGTGAAGCTATACACAATGTCAGAAAGAGCCATGAAGAGTCCCTTTCGGGGTCAGTCAGCAGGGGAAATAGTATAGCATTGAGCGTTAAGAATGGCCACTGATCAAATTTCACCAAAGGCAAGTTGGCTTGACTCAGAACTTCCCAAAAAGAGTAAATAAGAAATAAATTTGACTCGATTCATTTTGGCAGCCAACAGATAGAATTCGGTTTATTTCCTTTTGTCCGACAGAATAATGTTCTTTGGGGGTTTTTTTAAGCAAAGAAAAAAAAAAAAACTAGATGAAAGGAACATGGCAAATTACAGATCGATTTTTAAATAAATTCTCTGCTTCATCCAAAAGCAGTACCGAGTTCACATCAGGCATAAGAAAACCAGGATAAACACTAGACAATTGAAAATTTAATCAACTGTCGATGCCCTTGAAGGCCACGAGGTACTGAGTAACAGCCTGCAGGACTTCGTGAAAAGCAAGTCAAGTCAGAACGCAAACATCCTGTCCTCTAATGGGGACACGCGCTCCAAAGAGAGATGATGCATATTTACTCTGGTTTTGCGACAGGTTTTTTTTTTATTCCGTCACACACAAGGTAATAAGGTAGCGATCCAGGCTGCCTCCAGCCTTAGGGTTTAAAATACACCTAAGCTCCCACAGTACACTAAGGAGTTGATTATCAACCATTATTTTAGAAAATATAATGTCTTATGTCTTGAATGTGGGGTTTATACATTTATCATTTCCTACACCAGATACACTGACAACTCTCCCCTCTACGGATAATTAAAAGAAATTATAAATGTCTTATATGTGCAGCATAATTATCACTTTTACCTTACAAAATACAATTTGCTGCCCACACATTACCATCTTATCTGGCCATTTAACTGCAGATAATGATCCTTTATGAATCTAGCCCACAACCTGGAGATTTTCTATCTCATGTTCCTTTGGACCCTTGCAAAAACAATATAGAACGCCTGCAGTGTAAAATTAGGCCTAAACTTAATTATCTTGCAGCCTATTTCCTGAGTTTAATTAACTTTTCTGAGTGGTTTCTCCTGCAACGAGGACTAGGCCCATTTGGTATTATTTAGTGTCATAATTTCTCTTCCTTCTCAGTTCCAAGGACACCACAAGCTTCCTCCAGCCCTAATTGCCATGGCAAATGCAGAGATAGGAGAACTGAAAAACAGCCATAGCCAAAATTAAGAATGAGCTGCTGTGCATACTAATATACAGACGGAAATCTGTGAGTGTGCTATCTATAATCCCTTCTGGCCCCTAAATGAACGGACTTTAAATATTTAATTATCTTGTTAAGTAAATTCAGATTATAGATTCAAATCCTTGTCATTGCAGATCATCGGGCTATTCCAGAAGTAGAATAAACTGGAGCCACACCAACAGCCTTTTATAAAGTAGAATATGACACACAGTTTACAACAGAAGCTGTTCTCCTTCTCCATAGCTGATGGACTCCGAGAAGACTAGACATGGCTAAGACAATTGGCCTCTAGAAAGTGTCTGAACCCTTCCCCATGAGTAATAGAGCGGCCTTCAGAGCCCAGCAGAAAGCAATGCAGACCGTTCCATCATTAGCTCTGCAGGCATGGGCCAGTTACTCATCTCTAGTAGCCTAGGTTGGTCGGCTGTTGAATGCAGAGAATGGTAAGTGCCCCCCTTGTGGGTTTCAATGATTAAAGAGATAACCAGTAGGCTTCCTCTACCTCTCCCCACACCCTCATATAAAATGTCTTAGGGAAGAAAACAGTTTCCCTCCAGGGAATTTGTGAGTTGACCTTTTTTTTTTTTTAAGATTTCATTTATTTATTTATTTGAGAAAGAGAGAGCCAGCAGAGGGGAGGAGCCAATGGAGAGGGACAAGCAGACTCCCACTGACCAGGAGCCCGCCAAGGCAGGGCTCCATCTCATGACCCTGAGATCATTCCCTGGGCAGAAATCAAGAGTTGGTCGCTTAACTGATTGAGCCACCCAGGGGCCCCATGTGGGTTGATTTTTAACATGCCAATATGTTTTGTGAATGGCTGAGAGGAGATGTGAACAGGAAAATAGACTTGAAAGGGGAGGAGGCCTCTGGTGAGACAGGTAAGAATAAAAAATAAAAAACAAAAAACTAGAGGAAAGGTTGGAGAGACCTAAATGGTATTTGTAACAACAACAACAATAACAACAAATTGATAAACAGAAAAGGCAGTACAGGGAGGAGGAAAAAGAGAACATAAAAAACCTGGATATTCTGACGTAAAGTGCAAGAAAGAGGGCCACTATTTCTAGGATGGTCTGTGACAAAAACCAAGGAGAATTCAGGAAGAACACAGGAGGTCAGTCTAGGTCAGTCTCTAGCATCCATGTCATTCCTCCAAACTTACCCAAGATTTTGGTGTTGCTCTGCCCAGAGCCTCTCTTCACTTTAGCTAGGGCTAGGGAACCGCTGAAGGCTGGGATTGAGAGATGCTTTAAACCTTTCAGATGCTACCAGGTACTTCACACCTAACCCCCTCTCCACTCATTCACTCATTCTTGCTGCTGGTCCTGTAGTATAACTGAGATTTTCCTTGTTTTATGCTCATTTTGCATCCTTAGTTCTATAATGAGGAAGAATGTCTCACCACTGTCCTGGCTCAGAAGGATGCCTTGACCTGGCTCCATTCAGTGGCTCCTTGGTCCCTCCTTGGCTAGCCATGGGGAATTTCCATCCCACACCGACATTCATCTTTTAACTGTCCAGTCTAGGTACAAGGGGAGGTAAAATGAGGTATGCCTACGATTATTCTGAGCCACGGAAAGGGGCATGTCTACTCAAGGAAGATGGGAGACAGACTGACATCAATAGTCATGGGCAGGCATTGGTCACGTGAGACACCCCCCCACCAACAGGAGAGCAAAGAAAAGGACAATCACTGTGGATCTTTGGCTCAGGTGACACGAGATGTGACAACTTTGGCTAACACCAATGCTAACAGGTGATGCTTGCGATGATCCTCCCTAAGCTTTCAAGGGTTTTTGTTCAGTCTCTAAAATACTAAGTGTCTCTGGAACCATTCTCTTCCCCTGTGCTCCATGTCCATATCTGAGGATGTCGGGGTTGAACTAGGCAATGACATGGACTGAGATCCTGGTGGTTTTAGTATTGCTACTGTGCTCTTTTCACATCCTCTCATAGACCAGGAAGAATTCTCCTCCACACATTCAACTTCTTGCCACTTTCATTCAGAATTTTCAAATCTACCTTGTCCAGGGAAACAATCCTGAAGAATTAGTCCAATATCTGATTCCACCCTTCAAAAGCAGAGACTCCTGGATAAGAGAGGGCCCCCATTTTTCTCACATTCAGTCCATATCAATGGCTACCAAAGGCCCTCACAATCTACATACTCGTTCCTACTTTACCGTAAATTAAAATGCTTTGTCTTGAGATCAGACTGATGCACGGAGGACTTCGGACCTGCCGTGTTCCCGCCCGTGTCTCTTTCCCCAGCCTCCCACACACTGCGCTGCACAGGCCTTCAATCATCCTGCACAACCTGCTCCTGTACCTGCTGACACCATCCACTGTCTAAATGCAGCTAGCGGCTGTTTATTTACAATTAGATCTGTCAGCTGGAAAGCAAACATTCCACGTTACCGAATCAATCAATGTTACAGGGAGAGAAAAAATCAGGTACAGCATGAAATGGAGGACAGGAACATGACCTTATATTGCAGCTGTCCTTGCCCAATGCCATTAGATGTTCTCAGCACCAAGAATTAATATAACCACCATCTATGATCAGCTGTCTTCTAGGCATGGATTGGACACCTGAGAAATACAGCCTACCAGAGGAGCCTACCCACGGACGCCTACCCATGGATGCCCATGACCTTCATCTGATGACATGAGCAATACTGACCTCCAGGCTGGTTCTCTATCATGGAACCAGGGCTTCTGCCCTCAACTAGGTTTATCGATTGTATTTCCTCTTTGATTCCAGTAACTGCCACTGAACCACACATAGTGATACTGGGACTTAAAAACAGTATCATACCACCATGTTGTGTATTTGGAGGCACTCTCTCATTTTGCAAACCTCAGACAATGATGAGTAACTTCTCTTCATCATAAAGTGGATCAGCCTAAATAATCCTCCCATTTTTCTATTGATTTATGTAGTTACTGATGTTCAAGACCCTGATTTGAGTTTGGCTGTTAATTCACCAGCATATGCTTGGTGGATGCACACATTTGCCCGGTTTAGTCCTCAAAATTAGTAAAGCAAAAGGCAGCAACACTTTAGTAGGAATATAGCAACAAAAGCTTAACAGTATGATTGATGAGGTTCTTCACTTACCTGTAGGATTTCTGTTTGGTTTGTTGTGCCATTTTTTTTTTAATAGTAATTGATGGGAATCAAGATGGGGAAGGAAGGGATACTAATTATAAAACTGGAGGGTCGCTAAACATGAGACTCCAGTACACAACCCAATATTTGTAACCCACAAAAATTCCTTATGAATGCATGCATACTGGTCCGCACCCCCTGAAACTCAGTGCACTTTGATTGTGCAGCATTTCAGATAAGCCCCATAAATGTCCCCCTGGTGCGCTGTGAATTTGAAGGTTTCCCCTCTCTGTGCTCTGGCTCCTAACAGGAAACTCCACCACACTCTGTGCAAACACAGAAACATCTGCAGTAGCCAACTGCAGCTTATTGAAAAGGCACAGCCAAGGATACTACAAGACCCCCTCTGCCCTCGTTAGAAAATATGCTGGCAATCAACAGAAATACAATAAAACTCAGAGGGCGTAAGGAATCAGGAAAAGACAGTGAAGGCCTTCGGGACAAAAAATAAAACACTCCCAGCCAACCAGTGGAATTAGGAGTACGGGGATTAGCATTAGTACATGAAGAGCCCCCCATTTTCTGAATCTGGGATTGCTTAAAACCGCAGGCCCAGAATCCACCCTTTGCATTTCAATACCTCGACCCCAAGGACATTAATCTCCTTTTATACAATCTGGTTCACGTAATGCTCCAAAGCAGCCTTATGAATCCTGGGCTTCCCAGAGTACACAGACGAGGACGTGGTTTTAAATGCTCAGCAAATGCTGGTGGATAGTTACATTGGAGGTACATGTAGGTAAACTCTATGAAGGATCAGACTGAAGGGAAAGCATTTAGACCATTGCAGACCTCTCTGGGTATGAGGGGATAAGGACTTGAACTAAAATGAGATCAATACAAGTTAAGAGAATGGGTCCGGTGCTAGGGTATCAGCCAGAGGGTGCAAAGTATGGGGCAGCCATTCTCCCTGTTCCTAGGACCAAATATGAACATTATGGATTGAAATGAATTCTTTTCCTCTCTCACAACAGCTCACCACATACAAATTTTGTACCATCTACTCAAAGTCACTGTGTTCTTTTTATTTTTTTTAAGTTTTTTTTTTTTAATTTATTTAAGTAATCCCCAATGTGGGGCTCGAACTCACAACCCCAAGACCAAGAGTCAAATGCTCTTCCTACTGAGTCAGCCAGGCACCCCTCAAACTCACTGTGTTCTTATGGTTTCCTTCATTCTTTTTGTTTTGTTTTGTTTTGCTCCTGGAAGAATCCCTCTTTTCCCACCCACCCTACAAACCCACTTCCATCCACCATGACAGCCAAGTAACAACATCATGTTGGTTTGGATTATTTGGGTCAATGTAACAAAAATGGGTTCTGGCTAATATTAGCAAAGAAAAAAAATTAGGTTTGTGGAAGGAAACAAAACAGTATATGAAATGGAAGGGCAAGAAAGATGAGCAACTGGATCTCAGAAAAGGATGAAAAGCAGGGTAATGATGGGAAAGAACAGACAGTCCCTCCACAATCACCAAAAGCATGAGTCAAATCCAACTCTTCCCAGTATTATGTTGTTTTGCTCGGGATGCAATTTCCTAGGTTGAGATCCCCATGGAAACTGCATGGAAGGTCCCCGTTGCCGGTACCAAGGGAGGGTGGAGGGAACCTAGGCAGGCGTTACCAGTTGCCGTCCGAGACAACCATGTGCGGAAGTACTTACACATGGGCAAACTCGTACCCGCAGCAACGGCGTGAAGCTTAGAGAAATGACCTGTCAGGCTCAGCTCTTAAAACGTCAAGTCTACCCAACTGGTCCTCATTTCAGGGCGAAGCATATCTTGCTCCACCATCTGCATTTGATGCATTTTATTCCTTTCTTTAACACAGAAATTTCTTATTTCACCGAACATTCCCTAGTTTTAATTCCCCACCCTTGCCC
This sequence comes from Mirounga leonina, assembly GCF_011800145.1. Taxonomy (NCBI): domain Eukaryota; kingdom Metazoa; phylum Chordata; class Mammalia; order Carnivora; family Phocidae; genus Mirounga; species Mirounga leonina. Next base: position 11,867,167 of record NW_023270426.1, read on the forward strand.
ACTAAGTAATGCTGATTAATTCTGTTTATCACAGAGAGCAAGATAAGGCTACAGGAATGGTCTCAAAAGAAAAAAAAGAAAAGAAAAGAAAAGAAGGTGCGCCCGGGAGGCTCAGTCCGTTAGGTGTCTGACTCTTGACTTCGGCTCAGGTCATGATCTCACGTTCATGGAATGGAGCCTGCATCCAGCTCCAGGCTCAGCGGGGAGTCTGCTGGAGATTCTCTCCCTTCCTCTCCCTCTGCCCCTCCCCGCTGCTAGCTCTCTCTCTCTCAAATAAATAAATAAATCCTTAAAAAAAAAGAAAGAAAAGACATCTTTAACCATATCAATGCTGTCCAACAGAACTTTCTACGATACTGGAAATGTTCTAAATCGAGGCTGTCCAGTACAGTAGTTACTACATGTGTCTATTGAGCCCTTGAATGTGACCAGTGAGCCAAAGAAACTGAATTGTATTTAATTTCAACTAATTTAAATATAAATCTAAATAGCCAAATGTGGGTAGGATCTACCATACTGGACAGTACAGAACAGATGCAGAATAGCCAAGAAATTCCTTGTTCCATTTATTTGGAGACTGTATGGCTTTTATGTCCTACTGTACTCATGTTTGCCGTGCATGTGGAATGTTAAAACCTACATTAAGTATTTTTCCAAGAAAGTTAAAGGCAGCTCTAGAACCTTTGTACAAATTCAGCAAGTAAGGCACCTTCTGGGTCAATAACTCACCTGAAATCTAAACCACCCCCAAGGGATGCCTGGGTGGCTCAGTCGTTAAGCGTCTGCCTTCGGCTCAGGTCATGATCTCAGGATCCCGGGATCGAGCCCCGCATCGGGCTCCCTGCTCAGTGGGAAGCCTGCCTCTCCCTCTCCCACTCCCCCTGCTTGTGTTCCCTCTCTCGCTGTCTCTCTCTATATATCAAATAAATAAATAAAATCTTTAAAAATAAATAAACAAATAAACCATCCCCAAGTAAATACACAGACTTGCAACAAGTCCTCTAGCTCTGGTTTTCCCTAAGTAGAGACCTTGGGCAAGTTGGGCTTTCTTTTTCATTTCTTGAAAAGAGGAGACCAGACTAGATGTTTTCAAGTCTCTTTTCCAGCACCAACAGCTTTCATTTTTATCTTCTCCCACCAAAATCTAGAAGCTGTAGGGCAGAAGCTACAAACAGAGACGGCCCCAGGGTCCGGGCTGGTACGTGAGTGAAACTTACCCAGTGGGACCGGGAGCCAACGGAACACCACACACCCCCACCAATCCTACAGCTGGGCACATCAGCCCATCCTCTGGAGATTCTGTTTCCCAAAAGACCTCAGAAATCCTTTTTTATTGTTGGAGTCTAACGCAATTTTTAAGAAAATCTCTGTTGGCTACACGAATCTCATCCGTGGACAAGGCGTGACAGAGATTGCTTCAGATACATGACAGCTAAAAATCTGGAGCACTCAGATTCTATTCCCATAAGTGACCCCCCCTTCAGAATTTTCTGACCTCCTCCGTCACCCCAGATTGGTCTCAGTTTAAATTTATAGTTCCAAGCTCCCCTTCTAAGCTCCAAACGCAATTAAAATGTTAGCCAAGCCACAACACCACATGGTTGTGAAAGTGGCTTTGTCTCTAATAACTGGGACAGAAAAGTCAGCCTAATGTGCCAGTGATAAGTGACAGATGCCCCAACTCTCAGTTTTCATTCGTGATGCTATGCGGGGAATTCAAGGATTCTGCGAGCCATTAAAATCTGTGTTTTATGGTAAATACATTCAACTTATGCTCCAATAAAATTGCAAATAATTACTGTCTAGAAAATTCTAACCGTTCACTGAAGCAGTTACTTGTCAACGCCACAAATATTGCTGCACTAACAGGGCATAAGCACTAGGTGGCAGCATTATATCATTAAACATTCTCCGTACTTGAGATTGAGGTAATGTTTTTTAAAAATCGTCTTGGCACAATTCAAATCAAGCTACATGCCTTCTAGATCTCTTCTTAGCTGATTCATGTCTTTAGGGTTTTTTTTTAAGATTTTATTTATTTGACAGAGAGAGACAGTGAGAATGGGAACACAAGCAGGGGGAGTGGGAGCAGGAGAAGCAGGTTCCCCACTGAGCAGGGAGCCCGATGCGGGGCTCGATCCCAGAACCCTGGGATCATGACCCGAGCCGAAGGCAGACGCTTAACGACTGAGCCACTCAGGCGCCCCTCATGTCTTTAGAATTTATTTTTAATCAATTATGATTATTCAAAGTCTATTATTATCGTGGCTTAAGTCACTCAACCCAAATTAGGCCTTAAAGTTTTAGAAAGTTCAGTTACCTATACCTTCAGGGTTAAATGGCATAAAATTGCATAAGGGGAATGTTTTTTAACAAAAGCCCTTGCTTATTATTAATCTATTTGTGTCAGAAGCCCCTGGGAGTGATGAATGCTGCATTTTCTAAGAGAAATCCTGGAGGGTTAGGATTCATGTTTTAGAGTCCAAGAAGTACCAAACAGTAGTGCAGAAGACAGAGTAGAAAATAAACAAAGAATCTGTTTTAAAGTCCAGGAATCACACCTCTGTGTGCTCTGGAAATAAAACCCATCTTCAGGTCTCAACCGTAGTGCTTAAAAACCTGGCCCCCCAGCCACTCGAGAGTCAGACCGTCCCTTCCCATCCCCCCTTCACCCACTCATCCTCAACTCTGTTTTCAGTTTGCCACTGGACACTGCTCTCTCCTTGCAAATTCAAAACAGAACATATAATTTACCACAATAAAAGTGTGTGTGTGTGTGTGTGTGTATGGAGATAGATGGATATTCATTATGCCATAATATCAACAAATATCCAGAAAGGATTCTTTATTTTTTTAAAGATTTATTTATTTATTCATCTATTTATTTATTTATTTAGTGAGCAGGGGGAGGGGCAAAGGGAGAGGGAGAGAATCTCAAGCAGACTACCCACTGAGCATGGAGCCCAAAGTGGGGGGGATTGATCTCATGACCCTGAGATCATGACTTGAGTTGAAATAAAAAATTGGACTCTTAACCGACTGAGCCACCCAGGAACCCCCCCAGGAAGGATTCTCATAATTTTCAATTATTTCATAAATGTCCTCAATTCTTTATTTTTTTTTTAAGATTTTATTTATTTATTTAAGAGAGAGAGAAGAGTGGCATGAGGAGCAGAGGGAAAAGCAGACTCCCCACTGAGCAAGAAGCCCGAAGCGGGGCTCCATCCCAGGACCCTGGGATCATGACCTGAGCCGAAGGCGGACGCTTAACTGACTGAGCCACACAGGCGCCCCTGTCCTTAATTCTTTAAAAAACAAAACAATCGTGCGTTCTTTTTGTGATCGCGGGCCCTCTCTTACACAATTACATCTGGCTAACGTCTACATTTGGACCTGGGGATCCACTGCTGGGAGAAGCCATGCCAAGGCCAATAGGCAGGTTTTTGACCTGGGCCACTGACCGGGAGGGCTCACTCTCTTAGTAACCCCTCCCAAAATGGAGGACAAAGCTGCCCCGTCCCCATTCCTAGAGGAGGCACAGAAGCAAATGCCTGGTCATTTCAGAAGAACCATTTTTATCCCGGATTTCAGGAATCATGAGTTCAAAAATAACACAGCAATTCTCAGAGCAGCCTGATACAAGCTGAGCAATATTTTCATTGTAAAGGAAAAAGATCTCTTTTGCTTTCCTTCCTTTTTTTCTCTTTTCATTTCAGGAGACAAGAAGCCGATATATTGAATCATTCCTTTCATGAGGGACACCTGTCAGCCCTAGAGGACCTTCAGAAAACCTGAAGGAAGTTACAGACACTCTCCGTAAAAAGCTTGCATGCGCTGAAGCTAAAAGTACACATTTTCAGAGGAGTGGGGGATCAGGGACCCACCGTGGCCCCCGTGTGAAGAACCTTTGGCACGTTCAACCTTCATTGTCTGTGAGAGCCGTGCTGTGCACAGATGGAAGATACTAGAACACACTCAGCCGAGCAGAATGCACCCGACCATCTCCCTCTCCTCAACCTAAATACCCACTTCCTAGTGCGTTTGTTTGCTGCTTGCCTGGCATTTTATTTTGTATTGTTTGGCCTTCACCACACAAGGCCTGGAGGGGATCTGTAGTGTGTCTCTCACGAGAACCAGCGCCGAAAGCCACATCCATGTAAGTCACAGGGATGAAAGGTACAGCACAGGGGAGTCAACAGTGTTGTGTGGTGAGAGATGGGTCTACAGACTTGTGGAATCACTCTGTTGTACTTCATCTGAAACTAAGTAGCCTTGTGTGTCAACCATAGTCAATAAAAAAACTAAACTAAACAAACGACAAACAAATAAATAAAAGGAAGCTGAGGGGACTAAAAAAAGACAATCGACGCCAAGGCAAAGCGCCAGACTCTGGAGCTTGGCTGGTGGGCGAATAAATTGGGCCACACAGTCTACAGGGCAATTTGGCGATCTACCAGGTGACTTAAAATTCTGCACATGTCTTGACCTAGCACTCCTGCTCCTGGAAATTTATCCTGAGGAAATAATCATGTGGGTGGTGCAGCCAAAAGGGTAGAGTCATAACAGTGGTTCTATAATGGAAAAATTAGAAATAAACTGTCTGACCATGTTGGAAATGTTAAACCAGCTCTGGGACTGCCATTACACAAAATAATATTCAGCCTTTATATCAGGTCGATAAAGGTTAGTGGTACTATTGGGATATATTTAATATATTAAGCAGGAAAAGCAGAGTCTGAAAGAGTTTCTAAATGATTCTATTTTGATAATATCTATTTTGCTAACATACCCTGAAATACTCTGCACAAAGTGGTTAACAATAATGCCTTGGATTCTATAATTATGGTTGGTTTTATATTTTGTCCCTTCTTCCCTTTGATTCTTATTATTTCTATCTGTATTTTTCTACAATTCATACATATTGCTTATACAATAAAGAAAAATAAGTGTGTTACAAACATGAGTACAGTCTGAGGATCCTCGATCATTCAGGTCAGTGGCCCAAAAAGACAGGAAAATTGGAAAGCAAGAGAGGTAGGCACCTGTCAAAATGAGCATCAACAGGAAAACTGAAACCAAGACACTTATCGCCACAGAGCAAAGCTTCAAGGTAGCAGCCAGTCCCCAAAAGGAGAAATTCCATGACGCACAGCGTCCATGGCAAGAACCAGAGAAGCCTGAGGTAACACTAACACCCACCAGTCCCCTCATTTTCTCCTTCTACTAAAGTGATTCTTGATATGGAAGATTTTCATACAAAGCTGATCATGAAATAAACCCAAGTTTCTAGAGCTTTATAAAAAGTGGCTCTAAAAGTCTTAGCCTGGCAAAAAGAAAATTTTTTATGTGCTCAGGCACATCCCTGCCCTAGTCCAAAGAAAACTGTAGATGAGAAATCTGTACCTTTTACCCTTTCCTACCTAAAGAAGATTAATAGCAGGATCCAACTTCTCTGTCAATGGTGCTTTTGAAAAAGGGACTTTGTTTCACATAAGAACATTTGAACTTGTTCCGTTGTAAGTGTGAGCACTTTTAACTCAGACACATGTTAAAATCTCAGAATAGGTTCCTTAGATTTGTGAGCCTCCATGATTTTTCCTACTATTATCTATGCTCCCAGTCTTATCTGCCTTTCCACAATCTAAGACCCATCTCCAAAGCATGGAATTCTTCAGGGATAAACCACAAACTCATCAATGACACTCTCATTTTTAAAAAAAAAATCCCAATTCTCTATTTGCATGACTCAAAGACTATCCTTTGTGACTGTATTAGCTGAGACCAAAACCTCAATGTTAAAATTACGGGTAGAATAATTTGACTTATATTTGGAGTTCCCATTTGACAAAAGTAATAAAAACTCAACTTTCATTTATTTGGAATTCCCTCCTTTTCATTGGTTGTATCTAAGTTTGGGGGGGGGTTATGTAAAGCCAAGGTCTTGAGAGGTGTGTTCCATGGTTCTTGGGTCATCATCCATAATGGTATCCCCCAGGCTACACCCAGCTGCCCCCCAAAGGCTGAGATCCGGAGTCACACCTGTGTGCATGCGTGGAAGTTCATCAACTTTGTGCCAATGGTTGTTTTCTCAAACCAAACACCAAGAGGTCTATCCAAATGGGATGAGTTCAGCGTGCTTTGGTGGTAGAGATGAGCATGGCTGCCTTCCAAACGTGATGAGTTCCGTGAATGAAAGAATCTCTAGCCTAGATGGAAAAAAAAAAAAATCATTCCACAGATTCTACAACTGGAAACTAATTTTCTTTATCCAAGTATTTTTCCTAGGTCTTTTTATATTAAAGAAAAAAAGCTAGTTATAACTCATCTTCATTCAACTCTCTTAAACCTTCCAATTTTTTTTACATTTTAATGATTCTAAATTACATATTCTGGAGGATAATTAATTTAGACCTAGCATGTACTTATGTGGCATTAAATCACCCTGGTACAATATGCCACCTTCCCCAATGGATGCATTATCCCAGGGTTAACACTATCCTCTTCATAGGGTAATATTGTGCCTCTTTCCTCCTGTCAATCCAAGCTGTAGTAGGTGCTCCATAAACACAGGCCATCCTGTATCCCCTTGTGATGATGGCACATCCCTCCAAGAGCATGGGCACTGAACCGAGTGTTAGATTTGAAAACCAGCTCTGCCACTTAGTAACAAGGTAATCTTGACCAAATTACTTGTGTTCTCTACATCTTAATTTCCTCTTCTGTAGAATAGGGTAATAATAGTACCTGTCACATGGAGTTGTTTAAAGAATTAAATGATAGGGCACCTGGGTGGCTCAGTTGGTTAAGCGACTGCCTTCGGCTCAGGTCATGATCCTGGAGTCCCAGGATAGAGTCCCGCATCAGGCTCCCTGCTCAGCAGGGAGTCTGCTTCTCCCTCTGATCCTCCTCCCTCTCATGCTGTCTCTCATTCTCTCTCTCAAATAAATAAATAAAATCTTAAAAAAAAAAAAGAATTAAATGATATAATGTACATCAAGCACACAGAAAAGTGTGTGATATGAATATAGGCCATTTTTAAGATTTCCATGAAATCAGGTCATAAATCAGATCATTCTGAAGTGAATCACGTTTTCTCACGCTACTGTCTGCAAGAGTGCTATGTACTTGTGTCGTTTTCTTAGGTTTTCGGTGGGGAAGGGGGTCATGTTTGTTTGTCTGCTTAGCGTCAAATGCCTAGTGGCTAAACCAGCAAAATCAAAATCAAAACAAAAATAAATTATGAAAATGTAAAAACCTTGTAATTAGACTCAAATTCTAGACTAGTACATCAACCAAACCTCTAATTCTGTAGATAAATAAAACTTCATCTTAAGAAATCTTACCACCAACATCCACTCTCCCAAGATAGCAATGCCCATATATACCAAGAGTGTCTAAATAGAGGCACCTGGGTGGCTCCATCGGTTGAGCATCGGACTCTTGACTTAGGCTCAGGTCATGATCCCAGGGTCCTGGGATCGGGCCCCACGTTGGGTTCTGCTCTCACGAGGAGTCTGCTGGTCCCTCTCCTTCCCTCTCTGTTCCTCCCTCTGCTTGCATTTTCTCTCTCTCTCAAATAAATAAATAAAATCCTTAAAAAAAAAAGTGTCTAAATATAAAAAGACCCATATAAAGGAAAAGTCAAAGAATTGTGCATGCCCTCACTTAATGGCACACTTCCAGAGGACAAGCCTCATGTATTCTGTAGACAGTGCAGGCAAAGAGAGCTTACCCTTCCAACAAAGACTCTAAGGAATTATAATTTGCAAGATATATTCCTTTGATACTGTGGATATTGACTCTTTCACAAATGCAAGTTACAATATTGGGGTTTTGTTCTTCTCAAACATCCCATGAAAAGGTCACCGATCAAGTACTCCTTAGCCAGGTAGCTAGATGCGTGTTGATTTAAAAATCCTTCTAAAGATAACTCTCTCTGCCGTGAAGAGGCCTTCTTAGCCCTGGGCGTTTCATTCATCATCCTTAGCTTTTGCTGAAAAAAAGTTGGCTTTTCACCTCTCTCTAAAGATCAAATCTACTGTGCTCAAGACAAATTGCTTCCTTCTTCGAGCCTTAAAAATATATGTTTACTTCTAAGTCCTAATGAAGATACATTACTTCAAAAGCCAAAAAGTAGAGGTCCCAGATACGCCTTCTGAGTGAATCCCAAGAAAGGTTGTTAGGTTGTGGGCGTAAGAGGTTTCTGCTGCCTTGAATCAATCCCTTAAAGTGTTCCTCCAAGGTCTCTGCAGTCGGTGCTAACCAGCAGCCTCAGAGGGTCAGAGAAGGGCCAGCTACTGGAAATGACTTGGACCCCTGACACAGCAACCGAACAATGAAATGATTCTTTTTCCCTTAAAGGAGGATAATCCTCCACTCTTTTCATACAATACGCTCAGAGGGGAAGACCAAAATAGAAGCGGAAAAAGCTTTCCACAAAAGATGTAATAACAATTTTCTTTACTTGAGCCCATAGAAGGCAAGTGGTTAAGAGTATTCTACTGAACTAGGAGATACTCAGAGAGACATCAAGGTCCAGAAGAGTTCAAACGTCCTCCACTCAACTGAGAACAAACACATGACTTTGAAGGACAGACACCAGCTTCTTCTTTTCCCAGAACCTCAAAATGATGCACATTGCAGTCAGAGGTCTTTATGGAAAAACGAGGGGGGAATGAGGTGTGACGATCTTGAGCAATTTTCAAAAGAGCACTCAGCAAGACAGTGGCAGGTCAGGAAAACTGCTGTCCTGCCTCTGAGAGCTACATTTCATTTTCTCCAACACAAGAACTGATCCTGGGTGCCCAACTACTAGAGGACCACAGTTATACAAATGTTTCCTGTTAAGAAAACCAGCTGAAAATGTAATGTGGAAAAGCAAAATATCATCTCCACACACATCTTAACTGCTCCTAAGATACTCCAGGCCACAACAACCTCTCCTGACTCTGGGATGCACAGATTCAGGTCCAGTGGTTTCCGACCTGGCTCCGTGGATGACCCTTTGGGGAGAACTTGGGAGAGTAAGAAGAGCCAGGTTAACTCTGCCTTTCTACCACAACTTCAACCAGCAAAGCTCTAAGCTTACCTGCTTCAAGGGGTCCATGATATTTAATTTTTTTAAACAATCGAAGCTAACCCTATACCTTCAAAAATGAAGGAACCAAAGCAAAGAGAAGTTACATAACCAGAAAGAAGTACTGTTGAAAGAATGAGTGGCAGAGGGGGGCGGAGCAAGATGACGGAGGAGTAGGAGTTCTGGATTTCGTCTCCTCTCAGGAATTCAGCTGGAGAGGGATCAAACCATTCTGAACACCTACAAACTCAACAGGAGATCGAAGAAAAGAAGAGCAACAACTCTCTCATCAGAAAAGCGACCACTTTCTGGAAGGTAGGACGTGCAGAGAAGTGAATCCGTGGCAATATTCGGGAGGATAGACGGCGGGGGAGGGGCCTCCGTCGGCCACTTCTGGCAAGTGATAGAGCCGCGGAGCACAAAATCGGAACTTTTAAAAGTCTGCTCCGCCGAGGGACGTCACTCTGGTGGCTAAGCGGGGGGTGGAACCCCCCGGGACAGTGTGGTCTCAGGACCCTCGGGGTCACAGAAACACCGAGGGTGCCTGAGTGTGGCAGAGCTCCCAGGTATCGGAGCAGGGAAGCCGGCTGCAGAGGAGGAGCCCAGGCGCGGGCTCTCAGCTCGGGGTGGCCATAGACCGTGATCCGCCGCACAGTTGGGCCCCTGCTCCTCCAGCGGGGACCCCACAAGCGGCAGATCCGGGGAGACTCACCTTCTTCCCCCGGGAGGAGCCGCGCGGGAGTGCACCGCAGGGATCTGCTGGGTTTGGAGACTCCACCCGGGGTCCGGTGCCAGAGATAGAAACGAGCGGTCACAGGCCGGGTGAGCACGGAGTGAAGCCGGAGACCAGAGAGACGGGAGTGACTGGCGGCTTTTCTCTGGGGGCTCACTGAGAAGCAGGGCCCCGAGTTCTCGGCTCCTCCGGGGCGGAGATTGGAGGCCGCTATTTTCACTCTCTGCCTCCAAAGCTGGACGGAAAGCTCGCAGGGAACAAAAGCCCGGAGAGCAAACCCGAGCAGATTACTTAGCCGGGAAGGGGCAAGGGCGGGGCAATTCCGCCTCCGGCAGAGACATTTGGAAACCACGGCAACAGGCCCCTCCCCAGAAGATCGGCGAGAACAGCCGGCCAAGACCAAGTTTACCGATCAATGAGAACGGCAGAACTCCAGCGCTAGGGGACTACTGCACATAGAATTCACGGCTTTTTTACCATGATTCTTTAGTCTTTCAAAGTTAATTTTTTTTAACTGTCTTTTTTTCTTTTCTTTTTTTTTTTTTTTGAATTTTTCTTTTTCCCTTTTTCAACCAATATCTTATTAATCCCTTTTTTTAAAAACATTTTTATTTTTCATTTTTAGAGTCATATTCTATTCCTTCATAGTAGTTCCCGTATTTTTGGCATATATATATATAAGTTGTTCTCTCTTTAAATTTTTGAGATAGTTTCTTCTAACAGATCAAAATATACCCTAAATCTCTAGTATATGGTTTTTTCTACTCCCCTGCCTGATCACATTCTATCCTTTTTTCTTTTTTCTTTTTTTAAATCTTCTTCTTTCTTTTTTCAAACTTCTTATCAATTCCTTTTATAAAATTTTTTATAATTTCCATCTTTACAGTCATATTCCATCGCTCCATCATATCAACCCTTATTTTTGTACATATATAAGTTTTTCTTTCTTTAAAATTTTGGGAGGCACTTTCTTCTAACAGACCAAAATACACCCCAAATCTGGTGTGTGGCACTGATCTATATACCAGGCTGATCATATTTGATCACATTCTGGTTTTTTTTGTTGTTGTTGTTTATTTTTGTTTGTTTTTGTTTGTTTTTATCCTTATCTTTTTCTTTTTCTTTTTTTTCTTTTTCTTTTTTCTCTCTTTCCCTTTCTTTTCCCACTGCTTCAGGTCTTTTCTGATTTGTTTAGAGTATATTTTCTGGGGACGTTGTTACTCTGCTAGCATTTATTCTCTCATTAATCTATTCTCCTCTGCACAAAATGACAAGACAGAAAAAATCACCTCAACAAAAAGAACAAGAGGTAGTACCGACTGCCAGGGACCTACTCAATACCGACATTAGTACGATGTCAGATCTAGAGTTCAGAATCATCACTTTAAAGATACTAGCTGGGCTTGAAAAAAATATGGAAGTTATTAGAGAAGCCCTTTCTGGAGAAGTAAAAGAACTAAAATCTAACCAAGTCGAAATCAAAAAGGCTATTAATGAGGTGCAATCAAATATGAGGGCGCTAATGGATAAATGAGGCAGAAGAGAGAATCAGTGAGATAGAAGACCAAATGATGGAAAATAAAGAAGCTGAGAAAAAGAGAGATAAACAACTACTGGATCACGAGGGCAGAATTAGAGAGATAAGTGATACCATAAGACGAAACAACATTAGAGTAATTGGGATCCCAGAAGAAGAAGAAAGAGAGAGAGGGGCAGAAGGTATAATGGAGCAAATTATAGCAGAGAACTTCCCTAATTTGGGGAAGGAAACAGGCATCAAAATCCAGGAAGCACAGAACCCCTCTCAAAATCAATAAAAATAGGTCAACACCCCGACATCTAATAGTAAAACCTACGAGTCTCGGGCACCTGGGTGGCTCAGTTGGTTGGGCGACTGCCTTCGGCTCGGGTCGTGATCCTGGAGTCCCAGGATAGAGTCCCGCATCGGGCTCCCTGCTCGGCGGGGAGTCTGCTTCTCCCTCTCCCGCTCCCCGCTCTTGTTCTCTCTCTCTCATTCTCTCTCTCAAATAAATAAATAAAATCTTAAAAAAAAAAAAACAAAAATTTACGAGTCTCATAGACAAAGAGAAAATCCTGAAAGCAGCTCGGAAGAAGAGATATGTAACCTAAAATGGTAGAAACATTAGATTGGCAACAGACCTATCCACAGAGACCTGGCAGGCCAGAAAGGACTGGCAGGATATATTCAGAGCACTAAATGAGAAAAGTATGCAGCCAAGAATACTATATCCAGCTAGGCTGTCATTGAAAATTGAAGGAGAGATAAAAAGCTTCCAGGACAAACAAAAACTAAAGGAATTTGCAAACACGAAACCAGCCCTACAAGAAATCTTGAAAGGAGTCCTCTAAGCAAAGAGAGACCCTAAAAGCAACATAGACCAGAAAGGAACACAGACAATATACGGTAACAGTCACCTTACAGGCAATACAATGGCACTAAATTCCTATCTTTCAATAGTTACCCTGAATGTAAATGGGCTAAATGCCCCAATCAAAAGACACAGGCTATCAGACTGGATTAAAAAACAAGATCCATCGATATGCTGTCTGCAAGAGATTCATTTTAGAACAAAAGACACCCCCAGATTGAAAGTAAGGGGGTGGAAACCATTTACCATGCTAATGGACACCAAAAGAAAGCTGGGGTGGCAATCCTTATATCAGACAAATTAGATTTTAAACCAAAGACTGTAATAAGAGATGAGGAAGGACATTATATCCTACTTAAAGGGTCTATCCAACAAGAAGATCTAACATTTGTAAATATCTATGCCCCTAACATGGGAGCAGCCAGTTATATAAGGCAATTAATAACAAAAGCAAAGAAACACATTGACAACAATACAATAATAGTGGGGGACTTTAACACCCCCCTCACTGAAATAGACAGATCGTCTAAGCAAAAGATCAACAAGGAAATAAAGACTTTAAATGACACACTGGACCAAATGGACTTCACAGACATATTCAGAACATTCCATCCCAAAGCAACGGAATACACATTCTTCTCTAGTCCCCATGGAACATTCTCCAGAATAGATCACATCCTAGGTCATAAATCAGGTCTCAACCGGTACCAAAAGATTGGGATCATTCCCTGCCTATTTTCAGACCACAGTGCTTTGAAACTAGAACTCAATCACAAGAGGAAAGTCAGAAAGAACTCAAATACATGGAGGCTAAAAAGCATCCTACTGAAGAATGAATGGGTCACCAGGAAATTAAAGAAGAATTTAAAAAATACATGGAAACCAATGAAAATGAAAACACAACTATTCAAAATCTTTGGGATGCAGCAGAGCAGTCCTAAGAGGAAAGTATATAGCAATACAAGCCTTTCTCAAGAAACAAGAAAGGTCTCAAGTAGACAACCTAACCCTACACCTAAAGGAGCTGGAGAAAGAACAGCAAATAAAGCCTAAACCCAGCAGGAGAAGAGAAATCATAAAGATCAGAGCAGAAATCAATGAAATAGAAACTAAAAGAACAGTAGAACAGATCAACGAAACTAGGAGCTGATTCTTTGAAAGAATTAACAAGATTGATAAACCCCTGGCCAGACTTATCAAAAAGAAAAGAGAAATGACCCAAATCAACAAAATCATGAATGAAAGAGGAGAGATCACAACCAACACCAAAGAAATACAAACAATTCTAAGAACATATTATGAGCAACTCTATGCCAGCAAATTCGATAACCTGGAAGAAATGGATGCATTCCTAGAGATGTATCAACTACCAAAACTGAACCAGGAAGAAATAGAAAACCTGAACAGACCTATAACCACTAAGGAAATTGAAGCAGTCATCAAAAATCTCCCAAAAAACAAAAGCCCAGGGCCAGATGGCTTCCCAGGGGAATTCTACCAAACATTTCAAGAAGAATTAATACCTATTCCTCTGAAACTGTTCCAAAAAATAGAAATGGAAGGAAAGCTTCCAAACTCATTTTATGAGGCCAGCATTACCTTGATCCCAAAACCAAAGACCCCATCAAAAAGGAGAATTACAGACCAATATCCCTGATGAACATGGATGCAAAAATTCTCACCAAAATACTAGCCAATAGGATCCAACAGTACATTAAAAGGATTATTCACCACGACCAAGTGGGATTTATCCCTGGGCTGCAAGGTTGGTTCAACATCTGCAAATCAATCAATGTGATACAATACATTAACAAAAGAAAGAACAAGAATCATATGATCCTCTCAATAGATGCAGAAAAAGCATGTGACAAAGTACAGCATCCTTTCTTGATCAAAACTCTTCAGAGTATAGGCATAGAGGGTACATACCTCAATATCATAAAAGCCATCTATGAAAAACCTACAGCGAATATCATTCTCAATGGGGAAAAACTGAGAGCTTTCCCCCTAAGGTCAGGAACATGGCAGGGATGTCCACTATCACCACTGCTATTCAACATAGTATTGGAAGTCCTAGCCACAGCAATCAGACAACAAAAAGAAATCAAAGGCATCCAAATCGGCAAAGAAGAAGTCAAACTCTCACTCTTTGCAGATGATATGTTACTTTATGTGGAAAACCCCAAAGACTCCACCCCAAAACTGCTAGAACTCATACAGGAATTCAGTAAAGTGGCAGGTTATAAAATCAATGCACAGAAGTCAGTGGCATTCCTATACACCAACAAGACAGAAGAAAGAGAAATTAAGGAGTCGATCCCATTTACAATTGCACCCAAAACCATAAGGTACCTAGGAATAAATCCAACCAAAGAGACAAAGGATCTGTACTCAGAAAACTATAAAATACTCATGAAAGAAATTGAGGAAGACACAAAGAAATGGAAAAACGTTCCATGCTCATGGATTGGAAGAACAAATATTGTGAAGATGTCAATGCTACCTAGAGCAATCTACACATTCAATGCAATCCCCATCAAAATACCATCCACTTTTTTCAAAGAAATGGAACAAATAATCCTAAAATTTGTATGGAACCAGGAAAGACCCCGCATAGCCAGAGGAATGTTGAAAAAGAAAAGCAAAGCTGGCGGCATCAGAATTCCAGACTTCCAGCTCTATTACAAAGCTGTCATCATCAAGACAGTATGGTACTGGCACAAAAACAGACACATAGATCAATGGAACAGAATAGAGAGCCCAGAAATGAACCCTCAACTCTATGGTCAACTAATCTTTGACAAAGCAGGAAAGAATGTCCAATGGAAAAAAGACAGTCTCTTCAACAAATGGTGTTGGGAAAATTGGATAGCCACATGCAGAAGAATGAAACTGGACCATTTCCTTACACCACACACAAAAACAGACTCCAAATGGTTGAAAGCCCTCAATGTGAGACAGGAGTCCATCAAAATCCTAAAGGAGAACACAGGCAGCAACCTCTTCGACCTCAGCCGAAGCAACTTCTTCCTAGAAAGTGATATGATACTTTATGTGGAAAACCCCAAAGGCAAGGCCAAAGGCAAGGGAAGCAAGGGCAAAAATGAACTATTGGGACTTCATCAAGATAAAAAGCTTTTGCAAAGCAAAGGGAACAGTCAACAAAACCAAAAGACAACTGACAGAATGGAAGAAGATATTTGCAAATGACATATCGGATAAAGGGCTAGTATCCAAAATCTATAAAGAACTCATCAAACTCAACACCCAAAGAACAAAGAATCCAATCAAGAAATGGGCAGAAGACATGAACAGACATTTTTCCAAAGAAGACATCCAAATGGTCATCCAAAACACATATGAAAAAGTGCTCAATATCGCTCGGCATCAGGGAAATCCAAATCAAAACCTCAATGAGATACCACCTCACACCAGTCAGAATGGCTAAAATTAACAAGTCAGGAAATGACAGATGTTGGCGGGGATGTGGAGAAAGGGGAACCCTCCTACACTGTTGGTGGGAATGCAAGCTGGTGCAGCCACTCTGGAAACAGTATGGAGGTTCCTCAAAAAGTTGAAAATAGAGCTACCATATGATCCAGCAATTGCACTACTGGGTATTTACCCCAAAGATACAAAAGTAGGGATCCGAAAGGGTACGTGCACCCCGATGTTTATAGCAGCAATGTCCACAATAGCCAAACTGTGGAAAGAGCCAAGATGTCCATCGACAGATGAATGGATAAAGATGATTTGGTATATATATACAATGGAATATTATGCAGCCATCAAAAAGAATGAGATCTTGCCATTTGCAACGACGTGGATGGAACTGGAGGGTATTATGTTGAGCGAAATAAGTCAAACAGAGAAAGACATGTATCATATGACCTCACTGATATGAGGAATTCTTAATCTCTGGAAACAAACTGAGGGTTGCTGGAGTGGGAGGTTGGGTGGGAGGGATGGGGTGACTGGGTGATAGACACTGGGGAGGGTATGTGCTCTGGTAAGCGCTGTGAATTGTGCAAGACTGTTGAATCTCAGATCTGTACCTCTGAAACAAATAATGCAATATATGTTAAGAAAAAAAAAAAGAAGAAGAAGAAGAAGGTAGCAGGAGGGGAAGAATGAAGGGGGGGAATCGGAGGGGTAGACGAACCATGAGAGACGATGGACTCTGAAAAACAAACTGAGGGTTCTAGAGGGGAGGGGGCTGGGAGGATGGGTTAGCCTGGTGATGGGTATTGAGGAGGGCACATTCTGCATGGAGCACTGGGTATTATGCACAAACAATGAATCATGGAACACTACATCTAAAACTAATGATGTAATGTATGGGGATTAACATAAGAATTAAAAAAAATAAAAAGTAGAGAGGAACGTTAGGGACCTCAGAGAGGGTCCAGTAAAAAACCCTGCTGAGGGGCGCCTGGGTGGCTCAGTCAGTTAAGCGTCTGCCTTCTGCTCAGGTCATGATCCCACGGTCCTGGGATCAAGCCCTGCCATCAGGCTCCCTGCTCCGTGGGAAGCCTGCTTCTCTTCCCTCTCTTGTCGTGTCTCTGTCAAATAAATAAAATCTTAAAAAAAAAAAAAAAAAAAAGAATGAGTAGCAGAGATCAATATGTAAACCAAGGCCTGAGATCTAAAAAACCAAAGGAGGTGAATTTAGTTCATCCAAGGACCCAGGAGGATGAGCACTTTCAAGAAATGATTCCTCATAAACACATATTACAAACCCAAGGTGGGCTTGGTTGACTTAATTTAATATTGGTCCCTCTTCCTTTGAACCTCATTTTCTTGTAACAGGAAATACAAAATGGCAGCATGACTACTAACCTTTTTCATCACAAATACATTTATCCCCCTGCAAATTACCTCAGTGATTGATTCTATTCCTTTTTTCTCTTTCTGTCCTAAATCCCTCCTCCTTCCCATAGCTACCTCTTCAAACCCCTACCCTTCTATGAGGTTTTCTTCTGAATCAGTAAAACCAGCTTGGCCCCACACAACGCCATGTAAGGTGTCTTATCCAAAAGCATCAATTCTATCAATCTTGCATCTGTGGGCAATTTTATTTTGTGAAACACACAGAAAAAGAATACTTACAAGGGGTAATATAAGACTATTAGGCCCTTCATATAGTGGTAACAGTGGAACCAGACGACACAAGGAATCCTACAGCTGGAGGATTTAAGGACTGAAGAGTCCTTAAACAGGCCATTCAAACCACCACCACCACCTTCACAGAGCAACCTCCTTAGGCTCTGACAACAAGAAACAATTCGAAAAGCATCCAGAGATAAACTTTAACATGAACTTTAAATAAAACTGTTTGCATGTCTTCTCTTCTCAGTTCAGTAACCCCATTTCCACAGTCTGTGCTTGTATTTTTATTTTTCTATTTCTGTTTCTATTTTATTTGTGTCTTTTGACCCTTATATACTCCTCTTGGTTCTGCAAATCCCCCTCTCCTGAAATGCCAGACTATCCACTAGGTTTCAATAGGGTCTGAATAAGAAAAAGAAAACATTTTTCTAAGCTCCTCCATACTATATTCTTAATTGGGCATCTGAGTTGCTTTTTATCAAATTACCCAAAAGCCTACTAGCAAGTAAATATTATTGTTAATATTTTCATACAGTATATTCTCTGTCTTCTTTCTCTGTAGAGGTATGGATGGATCAATAGGGGGAGGGGGGTTTTCTGAATCACATTGCTTGTATTTTTGTAAACTTTTTTACTCAACAATATCTTCTGAACATCTTTCTATATCATTAAAATTGATCAACATTATTGTTCTCATGCTCTTACGGTATTCCATCATCTACATGCCATAACTTATTTAAATCCAGGATGAATCCTGCCTTCTGAGAAGTTGCTTCTTTAGTCTGGTTCAAAGTGTTGATTATTCCAACAGTTCCTAAGTGGCCTTCCTGTCTGTTTTTCCCCCTATGGTGCATTATCCACATCACAGCTGACCTTACCCCCTCCTAAAACACAGGGAGGATCGTGCTACTCCCCTTTTTACAACCCTTCTACTACTCTTTAGTAAAATCCAAACTCCTTCCCAGGGCATCCAAGACCCTCCCAGAACCTAACCTGGGATTCTTGCTCCATTCCCAGCATCCCCATCTCTCCCAGCCCGTAACGTAACAGACTTCTCACCACTTCCTGCTCACTCTATGGAAACTCAAGCCTCTGTGCCTTCCTGTAATGTCCTTCCCCACCTGGTCCACATGGCTAATTCTCACTCCTCTTTTAAGATTCTCCTCCACAGCCTTTCGTGCCAAGAGCAGAGTTAGCTGCTTTCTTTTCTCTATGAAGCCATTTCTATATTTCTATACAATGGCATTCATCATATTGTATTATAATTTTTTATGTAAATATTTACCTCTCTCACAATCCTGGCTTTATCCCTAATGTTTTGTACGTTAACCTTCCTCAATAAATGTTTGTTGAGGTGAATTCAATCCCTCAACCTGTGGACCAGGCATACAATTGGATGGGATCAAACATTCAGTGCAGCTGAAGTTCTGAGTCCCAAGGATGAAGTGCATTTCCACCCCTACAGCTGTAGCCCTGACATCAGCAGCAATTGACATTGCTAATATACGTTTTCTCCACTAACTTCCAGCTTGTATGCAAGGGACAGAGTCTAAAGGATGGTATCACTAATAACATTTGAACTCTTTCTATTATAAGGAGGGAATGATGAATTCAGGCATTGTGTCCAACATCCCATGATAATCGAAAACTCTTGGAAGAGGTACACAATTCAGAGAGCCATCAATACTGTTACAGAAAACAATAAAAGTCAGGCAACAATATAGAGGTAACATTTAAATGTGAATACTGGCAAATGTGAAACATTTCATTAACTTTACCAGTCTTTATGACTTCCTTTTCTTTTCGTCTTCCAAGAAATAACACAGAACTTTCTGCTGAACAATCCACCAAGAAATATCAAATGACTTAGTCTTAGATGGTGTTTTCAGGAAACAAAAGAGAGAGAGAGAGATGTCTAGACAACATTGGTTTCGGTGATATCAATATTTAGTTTCTAGTTTCCTCTTAGGCTTAGTGAAGCATGACAATTGTTTTTTCAATAAAATACAGTCCTACAGCACTGCAATACTAATCGTGTGGTGTTCTGCGTTGCTTTGTTCCGTTCTCGTGCTGTTCCTAATTGCCACTGATTTATTGGATGCTTGGCCTCCTAAGCATGTTCATATGGACACTGAAACCCAATGAAATCAAAATCAACGCTGTGATAACGTGAGTCTGAAAAACATATAAATGTTGCCAACTTAATGATCCTTTCCTTAACAAACCACTAGACATACCCAAACTCAGACTTCCCCTAAGTCAGTGAGAAGAACCGTGTTTCGTTTACTGTTCCACTTTTTAAAGAACTGTAACAAAGAAATCGAGACGTGCACAAATCCTAAGTGCACAGCGCAGTAAATGTGCACAAAGGAAGCCCACCAACGTAACCAGGACGTAAATCATACACAACACCCCCAAAGCTGCTCTTGCCTGCTCTCTCCAGCCCACCTACTTAAGTAACTCATATTCTGGTACATTAGCTTTGCGGTTTTCTGAACTTTACATAAAGGGACTCAATACAGCATACACTCTTGTGTCTGGTTTCTTTTGCTCCAAATGATCTTGCTGAGATGCATCTTTGTTTTTGCGTGTGCCAAGAGTTTGCTTCTTGTCATTCCTCCATAGAAGCCCTCTTTTTTTTCTTTTTCTTTCTTTCTTTCTTTTTTGTTTTTTGGGGTTTGTTTTGGTTTGGTTTGGTTTTGGGGGTTTTGGGGTTTTTGTTTGTCTGTTTCGGGAGCATCTACACAAAGAAGCCAGCCTACTGAGGAAAACACTTTGAGACACGTGGCACTCGGTGTTAGAATATAAAAGTTTTTGCCAAAAGAGGAAACAGTGAATAAGATGACCTTTTGAAATAACCCAAAGTCAACTGTTAAGAAGCAACTGTTTGAGACGAGAGATGGAACAGCAAAAAGAGCCCTGTGACATAAGCCAGAAAAATGGTCTTCGAAAGAAATGCCCAGAACTGGAACATCTATCTTGGTTCAAAAGCAAATAAAATTGGCCCTTTGGAAAAGATTTTGATTCAGGCTGTCTTTGCTCTCATCTCTTTCACAAATTCTCGCTTTTTTTCCTGCTTCTGCCGTTCTGCAACTGTTCTGAAGGCCACACCTCCGCGGGCAACCGGGTTTTGCCACACCTTTTCTCACACTGTATGGTACATGACCAACAATTCCTCACATAAAAAGGCATTTTCATTCTGTTTCCTCCTCTTTTATTTTATCTTATTTTTTTCAAGATACTTTCATTTTTAAGTAATCTCTACACCCAACGTGGGGCTTGAACCTGCAACCCTGAGATCAAGAGTCACACACGCTACCGACCAAGCCATCCAGGGGCCCTCTGTTCCTGTTTCTTTTTAAACACAGGTTATTAAAAGCTTTTTTCTTTAAACATAGGTTATCAAAGGCTTTCTTTCTATAAAAAAGTAAGTTTTTGTATTTCCATTACAGTGAGCTACCATGTCATAGAAGTTTATAAAATTAATAAACTGTTGCTACCAGCTAATTCTAATATTTAAGATACAGAAATTTTTACTAGTGCTTCATAAAATTACATGCATTTAAAACATAAATTATTTTTATTCCATTATGATAATGTTTATTAGGGCAATTATCAAAATAATCTCATAAATATCAGTGCCATATACCGAATATAAAAATACCCTTTTCTTCTCCCTTACAAAAAATCCAAATTCACGAAAAAAAACTTTCACTAGTTTTAATACAACTCATTTGAGGTACATTTACTATAGTTTTTAAAATAGATTAATTGGGGCACCTGGGTGGCTCAGTCGTTAAGCGCCTGCCTTCGGCTCAGGTCATGATCCCAGGGTCCTGGGATCGAGCCCCGCATCGGGCTCCCTGCTCGGCGGGAAGCCTGCTTCTCCCTCTCCCACTCCCCCTGCTTGTGTTCCTGCTCTCACTATCTTCCTGTCTGTCAAATAAATAAAATCCTTTAAAAATAAATAAATAAATAAGATTAGTTGATTCCAGTGAATCTGGGGAAATTTTTTTTTTTAATCTAAGCTTTTCCCTAAACCATTCCACTTAGAGAAGGTTAACTCAAGTTGTCACAGATTTAAACTATTTATCAGGAACGGGAATAGGCATGTTGGGATATTTACCACAGAAGAGAGACGGTAGGTGTGATTGGTCACCACAGGAGTAGTCTGATTTCTGGTTTGTTTGCTTTTATTTCTGGTTTTAAAACCAAATCCAGATATAAGAGGGCATCCAAAGTTCACTTCATTGGCTACCCAAATATACGGTAGTAAATTAAAAGTGGTCTTAAATTATTTTAGCTCTTTCCATCAGGAGAGTCTACTTCCCCACAAGTGAGTCACCTTGTGATTGCTTTGACCAACAGACTGAGGCAGATGGGATGAATGTGGCTCTGAGTTCAGGCTTCAAGAGCCTTGCCACTTTCAGGCCACCCCCCTGGATCTGCTGCTTCCACAGGAGAAAGCTTCTGCTAGCCTCCTGGGGGAAGACAGCGTGTGGAGCAAAGACAAGCTCTCTGGGCTGCAGTCCCTGATGGGTAATTGTTTGTATCAACCTGACCAACCTCACAGATGCCCA
The DNA here is from genome assembly GCF_011800145.1 of Mirounga leonina. Classification (NCBI taxonomy): domain Eukaryota; kingdom Metazoa; phylum Chordata; class Mammalia; order Carnivora; family Phocidae; genus Mirounga; species Mirounga leonina. The sequence goes on from NW_023270426.1 coordinate 11,889,055, forward strand.
GATAGCTAGTAAAACATGTCTTGGTGTGTCTGTGAGGATGTTTCTGGAAGAGATTAGCATCTGACTCGGTAGATTGAGTGAAGAGATCTGAGCTCACCACTGGGTGCAGGCAGCGTCCAATCTGTTGGAACAAAAAGGGGAAGAAAGAACAGCTTCTCCTTCTTTTTCAGCTGGGACAACCATTCTCCTGCCCTCAGACACTGGAGCTCCTGGTTCTCAGCCTTCAGGCTTGGACTGATTTATACCACCAGCCTCCCTGGCTCTCTAGCTTGCAGATGGCAGACTGTGGGACTTCTCAGCCTCCATAACTGCCTGAGCCAATCCCTATAATAAATCTCCTCATGTATATCTACATGTATTCTATTGGTTCTGTTTCTCTGGAGAACCCTGACTGATACACCAACCAACAAGCATGCAGAAGACAACAACTATGTGCATATGCCCCAGGTAAGCAGCAGAAGAAAATGCCCAGCTGAGTCCAGCCTAACTTTATGAAGAACAACAACAAATTTCTCATGTAAGCCCCTAAATTTGAGGGAGGTTTGTGACACATCAACAAGTCAATGAGAGAGGCACCCAGAACCCATTTCATGATGTAACATACCCATTCAGTGAGGAAAACAGCTAGTATAGTTGGGGTTTCACTATCTGGTCTCCTAGCTCACATTTCTACTTCAGTTTTCTGCCTAATTTAGTCCCAATTTATTTCAAATTGGAGCAACTATACTTAACTCCTAGTATCTGCCTCTCCCCCCATTTACTTCCCAAATCAATCCTGCTTCCATGTTACCACCTAAGACAAATACACCTAAGATCCTAATTAAACTTCTCCCTGCCACCACTCTTCCTTTCAACCACACTTCTGCAAATGGGATAGAGTCCTGAGCCTACCCTTCACAACCCTTCATGAGACCCTACCCCAAAGCAGAAAAGGCAGGAGTATTGACCCATTGGTCCCCTTTCCCACTGATCTAGAGTTGCTCCCAGATGTGTTAACCTCCCCTGTGCTTCCAAGCTGGGCATATGCCATAACCTAAAAAGTTCCTTACAGCACCTATAGCCCCAAGGAAATCCTGGGGCATTAGGTGAAGCACTTGAAGGGGAACCTTATCACCTTGAAAGGAGTGGAAGCCTGCATGGAACTGTCCAGGACGGCTACAGCTGAAATCTGCGGGCAGCCAAGCACACGTGAATCACTGTGCCAGCCACACCTGCTATTCTGAGTCTGCAGTCTTATATAAAAGATCTCCTGGGACATCGATGGAGCCCCTGAGGTGGTCATGCAAACTTTGGATCTCCATGAATTACTGAAGCTTCTGCTTTCAGACACTGTTACCTCAATTAAACTGATCTGTGGCCAGGTTGCTCTTTCTAGGACAAACTTACTGCAAGACAACCAGAAACATCTCCATGGAGAGCCACTTGATGTATGGTTATATTTTTTAAAAGAGCAAACCAAAAATTGGACAGAATCACCTGTCGTTTTCAGAACTTCTTTTCAGAACTCTGATGCCCAAGCCCCGCATCAAACCTGTAGAATTCTGAAATCTATAGGAGTGAGGGTATTTGTACAAGCTCACAGTGTGGTTCAGAGAGCAGAAAGCTTGAGGACAACCCGTTAAGAAAATGACTCTAAAACAGGATTCATTCACCACTGGGTGGCACCAGAATTTCAAAGATGAAAATTTCTACTCCGGCATAGTTTGCTTTGAGAGTACAGTAAGCATATTTCCCTTTTCTCTCTATCCTCCACATCTCCCCAATTTTTTGAAAAGGGGTATATCACACCAACATAAATATTCCACTCAGTATCAGTGTGGCACTTTCTCCTTGAATTTATTTAGGTTATAACAGTCTTGTTCTGCAGGGACCTTGGAGGGGGCTATTTCAGCACTGTCCCCCCTCTTTCCCTTCTCATCTTCCCTTCCAAGTGCAATGTCTGGAAGAAGAAAATCCACTGTGAGTACCGGCCTCAACAGCAAGGAGTGATTGGACAAAAAACAATTATATGACAAGTCCTGAAAGCCATATTTAGCCATTTGTAGTTTTCAATCCCTGCCCTTTCCCAAAAACCCTAACTTCAAAACTACACCAGAATCACATTTATCCTTTCCAAACTCCCACTGCCTCAGTGCAAAAGTATTTGACAACTTTTTAACAGCTTGGTCCTCTCTTCTTTCTCAGAGCTTTGGCACATTAAAAAATCCCATACAGATAATAATGTCATTTAAAATTTTCTCTGAATAGTCCATTTGTTTGAAATCTGCTTGAGGTCACTGTATGTAGCCTTGCATGCATTTATTTTTAAATGTGCACCGAACAGAAATGGCTAGAAAAGATAACAAGACAAATAACATTTATTTTATCAATCCTATAAATATCTACTGAGCAACTGTATGTACCAGGCACTTTGATACATACTAGTGGGGAGATACGGGGTTGAACACAACAAGAAGATGGAAAGTCTCCTGGACTTATATTTCTAGTTGAGAGAAATATGGAGGGGGGTAGCAAATAAACGAATAAAATAATGAGAGTGACAACTCTTCCAAAAAGTAAAGCAGAATGAGGTGATAGTTTCGGCACAAGGTGGGATTAGTGTTGACAAGGTGGTCAGGGAAGGCATCCCTGAGGAGGTAGCATGTGGACCAAGAATAAATGATGATAAGAAGAGCCATCTAGGCAGAGAGTACGGCAAGGGCAGCAATCTGGGGTTGGACAAGCCTGGTACACGGCAGGTCAGGAAGGAAGCCAAGGTAGAGAAGCATCAGCCACATGAGGTTGGAGACATGAGCGAAGAAGACCTTGTCAAGGCCAGAGACCGCAATCTCCATATATATGAAATGGGAAATCACCAGAAGGTTTTAAGGAAGAAAGCAACATGGTCTTATTCATTTATTTATTTATGGTAACAGAACATTTAATTACATCAGTTTCCCATCAACACACTAGTCATTTAATGATGATTACACTGGCCATTTCTACTGGTTGACAGGAGGCTCTTCCACCAAAGGCTCCCGTGGTTTCCAGTGTATCATTTTTCTTGCCAGACTTACTTCATTTGCAGCCTCAAGTATCCCCTCTGCTAGTTGGCCACCCTGAAGTTGGTCTTCTAATTTCTTTTTTTTTTTTTTTTTTTAGATTTTATTTATTTGACAGAGAGAGACACAGCGAGAGAAAGAACACAAGCAGGGGGAGTGGGAGAGGGAGAAGCAGGCTTCCCACTGAGCAGGGAGCCCGATACGGGGCTCGATCCCAGGACCCTAGGATCATGACCTGAGCCGACGGCAGACGCTTAACAGCTGAGCCACCCAGGCGCCCCTGGTCTTCTAATTTCTTAACATCTGGCTCCACTTTAACCAGACTCCACTTCTCATTTGCAATCTGTTTTGCATGCGAGCCATAGGCTGCATTTTTAGGAATTTGCTCAAGAACATCAAGAGTCTTTGTGTACAACATTGTTAGCCATTTGTGTGGACTCTCACATATAACCAATCGCACCAGGCAGGCGGTCTTCCTCAGCAAACCCACCGTGACAGCACCTACATATTTATTTTTTAGATCATCTCAGCTCCTGATTGCAAAGGGGACACAAATGGAAGCCGAGAGAACAACATGGCAGTAATTGTCTGCATGGGAGGTGATGGTAGCTTGACTAGAAACAGGCATAGCCATGGAGAGAAGTGGTCACATTCTGGAGTGTTCTGGCAGGACAGACTTGCTGATGGACTGCATATGGGGAATGAGGGCATGAGAGAAATCAGCAACACCTCAATTCCTGTTTGATCAATGAAGTAGATGGGGAGACCAATTATGAAGGGTAAAACAGGCAAGAAAAGTCTAGAGGAAAACTCTCAATTTAAAACACTGGTTTGGGGCGCCTGGGTGGCTCAGTTGGTTAAGTGACTGCCTTCGGCTCAGGTCATGATCCTGGAATCCCGGGATCGAGTCCCGCATCGGGCTCCCTGCTCAGCAGGGGGTCTGCTTCTCCCTCTGCCCTCTGCCCTCTCGTGGTCTCTGTCTCTCATTCTCTCTCTCTCAAATAAATAAATAAAATCTTTAAAAAAATAAAAAATAAAAAAAAATAAAACACTGGTTTGGTCACACAAAGTTTGAGATGTTTATTTAGTATGGGAACAGTCAGAGGGGAATTGTGAGAGTTAACAGTCATCAGCATATGATACTATTTAAAGCCTGGATAATATCCTATCATATCCTATAAATATCATATCATATAAATATTATTTAACAGCTGGATAATATCACCTAGAGAATGTGTACAGATAGAAAAGAGTATCAGGGACTGAGCCCACTGACTCTACATTGATGCTGTCCTGTTCCTCTCTCAATAAGACTGTACTGGTTATGGAAAAAAATGATGTCATTAAGATCAATATTGGTGAGAATAATAATATTCCATATGGTATTGCAAAAAATAAATAAGGGGGTGGCTGGGTGGCTCAGTTGGTTAAGCGACAGACTCTTGATTTTGGCTCAGGTCATGATCTGGGGGTCATGAGATCGAGCCCCACATCAGGCTCTGCACTGGGGTGGAGTCTGCTTAAGATTCTCTCTCACTCTCCCTGTGCCCCTCCGCCCTCCCACTCACACGCAAGATTTCTCTCTCTCTCAAAAAGAAAAGAAAGAAAGAAGGACTACATAAAATATCTAAGTGTCTGACAGTGTAGACAATCAAGAAAATATGATTTTTTTTTTCCTATTTCCTTCCTGGGTAAAAAATGGACTTGGCAGTAAATTGCAATAGAACCAAAATCTTTCTATTAGTTCAGATGTCTTTGCAGCCATAGGAAGTCATGGTAATCATCTGCCTCCACATTTCCAAAATGAGATTCTTCCTATAGGGTCTTAAGAGGTTTCCAGGATCTCTATTAAGCCTGAGTTAATAAAGTTGAACAGATTTCTCGAATGCAGACCTTCACAAAGGTCTTTAAGGGACAGACCTTGTATGCAGCATTTCCTGACTTTCACAAAGGCCAGAGAAATCGTCCACAGAGCACAGTTTAGGAAAACACTGACTGGCTCCATGCACGTATTTTATAGATGAGAAAACTGAGCACAAAGGGGATAAAGTCACCTGGCCTGGAGCTTGTTATAAAACCTACCGTTACTATGAAACTGCTTGCCCCAACTTTCCCATCTGAGTGCCTATTCCTGCTATTTTCCTTAAAGATGAATCAATGAGTTAATGAGGGGTCAACAATAGGCTTCCCAGGTTGATAAGATGCCCCTGGTAGGCCTCAAGTTCCTTCCTGGGTCTGAAGGGCTCACGTGTGATTTATGAGGACCGGCCTAAGAATCACTATGTTACATATCCCTACCAAGAAAAGGGAGACAGATTTTCCATTTTTTTCTAAAGTACAAACTATTACTATATTTATGGCTTTGCTTCCAGTCATGTGTGTGACTTTGGATCCATCCACATCATGTCAAATCTCTGAACTTCCATTTATCTGGCTGTTAACAATAAGGGCAGTAAAATGAGAGTTAATATTTGCTAAAGCTTTGGCCCATAACACAAAGTTTCTAAATCAGCAGAAACTATCTCTACCAGTGATCAAAAGAACCGTGGACTAACTTTCTTAAAAGACTTATCTTCCCCATCACCGTTTTGCAGAAAAGAAAACTAGAGTACACAAATACTAAACCCTTAGTGGGTCAGAGGGCCTAGTGCCTGAGGCATGAGCAGGGTTGGAGGTCAGATTTGTTGGTGCAGCCCCTTCAATGCAAAGCCCTCCAGTGTAGCTCATGGAGCGGTCAGAAGAAGGACTTCCGTAAAAAGACCTGAGAAGTGGCACCTGGGTGGCTCAGTCGTTAAGCGTCTGCCTTTGGCTCAGGTCATGATCCTGGGGTCCTGGGATCAAGCCCCACGTGGGGCTCCCTGCTCCGCGGGAAGCCTGCTTCTCCCTCTCCCACTCCCCCTGCTTGTGTTCCCTCTCTCACTGTGTCTCTCTGTCAAATAAATAAAATCTTCAAAAAAAAAAAGACCTGAGAAGAGCTAGCGGTGGGTACAGCCAAACAGGGGAGTGGGAGCACTACCCGAGAGGGTGGGTATGATGGTTTGGGGATGTCATGGCAACAGTTTGTAGGTCTACCAACTACAGCTTTGAGATCTTTAATACATGTCATCTACCTGATTTTAAAACTGTTTTTTCTTATTTCTAATGATAATCGGCTTCTGAAGTATATGGGACTATTATCCCACGAAGATTCCACTGCACTCCCTAAGTTCCCCATCGTCACTTACTGAAACTGATGACACTCTCAAAGTACATTCATTTAGCTCAAACGGCTGACAACAGTTAAAAAATAATAGCCTATGGGAGGAGCTTCTATCATCTTATCCTATTAGTATTATGAATATAGGATGTGAAGCAGTTAGCTATGACTGCATAACCATCTCAGAACATATGGGTTTAAAAAGCTATTGTTTCGGGACGCCTGGGTGATGCAGTCGGTTAAGTGCCTGACTCCTGGTTTCGGCTCAAGTCGTGATCTCAGGGTCCTGGGATCGAGCCCAGCTTCTGGTTCCGTACTCAGCGTGGAGTCTGTTTGAGATTCTCTCTCCCTCTCCCTCTGCCCCTTCTGCTCATGTACTCTCTCTTTCTAAAGTAAATAAATAAATCTTTTTTAAAAAATAACTTGTTTCTCAGGAGGCTACGGGTTGGCAGGTAGTTCTACTGATCTAGTTTAGCCAGATTTTGTGCAGGCTCAGGCTGTGGCAGATGGCAGGTCCACTGGGAGCCGAGTGCTCCATGATGGCTAAAATGACTCAGCTCTCCTCCATGTGGCCTCACATGGAGCATGCCCCAAACTCAGACATGTTGTCATGGTGACCAGAGGGAAGCCAGAGAGGAAGCAGAAACATGCAAGGCTTCTTGCGGTCTACACTAAGAATCATCACATCATCACTTCTACCGCACTGTACTGGCCAAATCAAGTCACAAGACCAGCCCAAGTTAGGGTGGGCAGGAACTACAAGGTTACTGGACAGGGATATGGATAGAGGACATTAAATTGAGATCATCGATGCCTTCAATCTAACACAGGGTGGAAGGGCAAAATTTGATTCAAAGAGTAGAAAAGGGAGGATAGAGAATAAAAGTTATCTGCATTCTTAATAATCTCATGCCTGGAAATCTCATTCTGTTATCGAGGCCTCAAACTCAAGCAAACTGGACTCTTCGTATGTAAATCTTCGTCTCAGTTTTTTCTATGCAAGTAAATCATCTACACAGATGATTGTGTTTTACAATGGTCACAGATTAAAATTCACGAAATACTTAAAATATTTTATCACTTGAGTTCAGCCCAATAATTGTTTGGATTTTTGTTTGATACAGAATAAAAAAAAAAAAACTTTAACGTCCTTTTTTTATTCTTCTAATTAATGAGCAACTGTAGTATTTGCATTAGTGATATGGTGGAACACCTAAAAAGAAAGAAAAATAAAAAAGATTAACTTCACTGTGAAAGAGCCTTCTCTAGTATGACAGATTTATCATCAGTCAATATTTATATTTGAACCCCCACTGTGAGCAAAGAACCATGACGAATACAGTACAAAACACATTTCTTTAAAAATATACTCTGAAAAAAACAAATAAAATAAAAATAAAAGTATCTTCTGATTATAGAAAGTGCAGATGAGGCAGGGGTGATAAAAAACACTGCTAATATCATTTAACAATGAATATCAAAGCTGTTGTGTTGGGCATATTTTTTTTAAGATTTAATTTTTTATTTGGCAGAGAGAGAGAGAGAAGCACAGCAGGGGGAGGGGCAGAGGGAGAAGCAGGCTCCCCACTGAGCAGAGAGCCCAAGGTGGGGCTCCATCCCAGGACCCCAGGATCATGACCTGAACCGAAGGCAGATGCTTAACTGACTGAGCCATCCAGGAGCCCCGGGCATGTTTAATTTAAAGAAGGTCTAGTCATGCAAACAGGAGGAAGCTGAAGCCCATTTAGGGAGAATGAGGGAGGAATCTCTGAGGTAGCACATACTCAATATCTTCTAAAAGGAGGAAAGACAACAAGATTGGAATAAGACCTAGGTCCCCATGAGTAAGGGGTCAGTGTAAGTGACCCCACACCAGCATCAACATAAGATGAAGTTCTTGAGGCGAGAAGGTAATGTGATCTTAGGAATCACACAGAATGTCGCTGTGGTCATTTACTGAACCACACATGTGTGTTTCAGGTGTGGCTGATCACGTCTGTCTGAGCAGAGTCTGAAAGAGAAACCTTCTGTTGGAGCTCTTAGTATAGTGAGGGAAGAACAGGCCACTTGGCTGAAAGGGCTGTCACTGGCCAGATCAGGAGTAAACTCCAAGTTCCTTCCTGGTACTCCCCAGAGTTTCTTAGAGATCAGGTGGCCTCTAAAAGATGTGGAAAAGGGAGCAGGCCCTGCCAACAAGGAGGATCATCCAGCAGAACTTTCGAGCACAGATCATGTTCTACAAGAGCCTGCTCCAGAAGAGGGAAGTGAAGCCAACGGACCCAGACCAGGAATTGTAAGTGTCAGGTCTCAGACCTAGGGCGGGGGGAAAAACAGACGAGAAGGGACTGCTGCCTCTTTGTATAGAAAAGGTCTCTTTAGCATCTCAAGGACAGGAAGCCTCCATGTGACCGGAGGTCTGTGGTTGCCCACCTTTATCATCAAGGGCTGGAGAAAAAACAAGAGTGATCCCACACACTTTAGGAACCTAGGACGTATTAACTTATGACACAAGTGTATTTTGCTTATAGGGTTATTGCATAGAAGAACTGGCAGGGTTTGAGGGTTTTCATGTTATTCAAGCTGAAAAAAGAAAACTCAAGCAGAGGGGGACAAGAAGCAATGCTAGGAAAGCCTTGAAAAGCATGGTTGCAATCCAGGACTCAGTTTGTTCAAGAGAACTCAGGATTTTCCAGTGAAGGGAAAATGGGATAGAAGGAAAGAAAGAAAGAAGAAAGAAAGAAAGAAAGAAAGAAAGAAAGAAAGAAAGAAAGAAAG
>NW_023270426.1:11898076-11950006 GCF_011800145.1 Mirounga leonina
AAGAAAGAAAGAAAGAAAGAAAGAAAGAAAGAAAGAAAGAAAGAAAGAAAGAAAGAGAAGAAAGGAAAGAAAAGAAAGAAAAAGAAAGAAAAGAAAGGGGAGGGAGAGCACCAAATCCTAACCACTAGACCACCAGGGAGCATCAGAAGGAAGGAAGGAAGGGAGGGAGGGAGGGAGGGAGGAAGGAAGGAAAAAATACAATTAAGAAAAAAGAAAGAAAATGGGATTATAACACACTTGCACTGTCCTGTCACACTTACCGTGTCGACCTGTAAGTTTTGGTTTTAAGTTCCTTTTAATCTAGAAAGATAGGTTTGGTTTTAGGTTAGATTTCTTTGACTTCCTTATAAGCAGGCACGATGGTTGGGGCTTTTGGTCTTTTGACTTCTGCTTTGTTTTCTACTTTAAATTTAGCAAAACTGCTAGCAGAGTACCAATTATATGTAGAGGAATTTAATTTTTTAAAAATTCCTCAGGAGTTCCAACTATAATTGCTCCAAGAGTCCTGTCTTAAAAAGAAAGAGAATTTTATAGGCAGGTTGTTAGGCTCAGCCCAGACCTAGAGCAATCAAGAGAAAGCCTCCAGAAACCCATTTAAAGGCATCACCATGGGTACACACAAACACTGTGAAGACACTGTCCATGACACGCGACGGGGGAACAGAAAATATAATATAAAATGTAAATGGATTGAGGGGACAAGGAACCATGTGCTTTACTTTACTTCCAGGAGACTGTGTGTAAATAATTGAAAGACACAGGGCTTTGGATTCCACAATCCTGCCCTGAATCCCAGCTCTGCAGCCGTTTCACTGAATGTGTGGACTAGGAAAAAGAGACAATGTATTTTGAGTTTGGTTATCTTATCTTCAAAATGGTGAGAAACATACCTATTCCCTAGCGTTATTAAGAGGATTAAGTAAGTTTCTCTGTGTAAAGTGCCAGGCATATAGAAATTTAACAATGATTAAATTCCCTTCCAGTCTTTATCCTCTGCCCCTGGAAACCCAACAAAAACACTAGAACACAGTTTCACAGATAAACAGCCTATGTCTCCGCAGCCATCAAGAGATGGTTCAGTCCAATCACCAAACTCCACCTTAATTTACAGCGTTTTCATGGGTGTGTCAAGCAGAGGTAGAATTCAAACTCTGGTTTACCAGAAATCTCAAAATGACATCTGAGCTGTCTGGGCTAAATGCTCACTGTGCCTGTGGGGGAGATGGTAAGCATCTGGATCTGTATTTGAGTCTCAGCCTTGTCACTCACAAGCTAGGAGACACGGGATGAGTTCATTAAACTCTCTGAGCCTCAGCCTTCTCCTCTGCAAAATGAGGACGATACCTCTCTTCCAGACTCACCTCCAGTACTGCACACAAGGGTGTTAGGAAGCCAACCACCATCACCACAAACATGGTGGCCTTTCAAAAATTCTGCCCCAAAAAACAAAAAACAAAAAAACGAAACAAAACCTGCCCATTGGCCACCCGACTGGGTCGTCTTCTGCATTGTTTGATAACTAGTAGAGAATATTTTTTGTTTATTAGCCATGTGCATTTTTTCTTCCACAAATTAATTGCACGCTTATGACCCAACTCGTATCTTAAAAGATCCTATGAGCTCAATTCTCAAGACCAAACCATTACAGATAACACTGTCTCTGTCCCCTTCCGAAGTCAGCCCAGCTGCTCTTCACTGTTTTAAAACCTTGGGGGATGAATGGCAAATTGAAGACATGTAATCAACAGTAACACAGAAATGCATTAGTATATGAATCTCTATCTCTCTGCCTGTCCTTAAGTGATGGTAATTCATGCTCTTCTAAATGCCTTGGAGATTCTGTAGAGAGGCATCATTATTAGTGTTCTTTGTTATTACCATTGTTACAAACAGGTGAAATAAACAACCATCTAAAAAACAGAATGTCAAGGGGCACCTGGGTGGCTCAATTGTTAAGCCTCTGCCTTGGCTCAGGTCATGATCCCAGGGTCCTGGGATCGAGCCCCACGTTGGGCTCCCTGCTCAGGGGGGAGTCTGCTTCTCCCTCTTCCACTCCACCTGCTCTCCCTCTCTCTCTTTTTCTCTCTCTGTGTCAAATAAATAAATCTTTAAAAAATAAAAATAAAAAACATGATGTTGGGATTATCAAGAATGATAGAGGGAAAATACTAAAAACTCTGGCCCTGGATTTACATAGAGATGCATAAAAAAGATAAAAGTCCATGTCTTCCAAAGGAACAGTGATGTAGAATAAGTCGCTAATTATATTGTTAAAAGTAATCAGTTAGCCAGAGCCAAATCCTAACATTTGTGGTCAATTCATTTTCAACAAAGGGGACAAGACAATTCAATAAGAAAAGAACAGTCTTTTCAACAAGAGTGCCAGCAAAAACTGGCAAAGGAGTCAAGTACCAGGACAATGTACAAAAGAATGAAGCTGGACCCCTACCTCACAACACACATAAGAATCAACACAAAATAGATCCAAGACCTTCTGCTTACATAAATGTTAAAACTATAGTACTCTCAGAAGAAAACATAGGAGGAAAGCTTCGTGAGCTCAGGTTAGGCAATTATTTCTTAGGTCTGACACCAAAAGCACAAGTGATAAAAGAGAAGACTGATAAATTGGACTTCATCAAATTTAAAAACTTTGTGCCTCACTATCACCAAAGTGAACAGACAAAACCTATAGAATGGGAGAAAATATTTGCAAATCACATTTCTGAACAGAGACTTATATCCAGAACACATAAAGCATACAGCTCAATAATAAAAAGACAACCCAGTTTGAAAATGGGCAAAGTATTTGAATCAGTTTTTCTCTAAAACAGGTATGCAAATGGCCAATAAGCACAGAAAAGATGCTCAACATCATTAGTCATTAGGAAAATGCAAATCAAAAACATAATGAGATACCAGTTCACATCCACCAGAAGGGCTATAACCAAAAAGAAAAAAAAATAGTAAATGTTGGCAAGGCATACGGAGCAATTGGGACCCTCATCTATTGCTGATTGGAATGCAAAATAGTGCAGCCACTTTGGAAAACAGTTTGGCAGTTCCTCAAATAGTTAAACATAGCAATTTCACTCCTAGTTATATAACCAAGACAACTGTGCACACAAAACGTGTATACACATTTCCATAGCAGCATTATTCATAATAGCTAAAAACTGGAAACAATCCAAATATGCACCAACTGAAACATGGATCCATAAAATGTGGCATATCCATACAATGGAATACTATTTGATCATCAAAGGGAAGTACTGATACATATTACAACAGGATAAAACTTGAAAACACGGTAGGCGAGGGATGCCTGGCTGGCTCAGGAGGTAAAGCATGCAACTCTTGATCTTGGGGTCATGAGTTCAAGCCCCACATTGGGTGTGGAGCCTACTTAAAAAACAAAACAAACAAAAACAAAAAACCAAAAGTATGCTAGGTAAAGGAAGCCAGTTACAAAAGATCACATATAGTATGATCCCATTTAGATGAAATATCCAGAATAGATACTTTCTGTCTCTATATGAAGTGTTTCATCCATAGACACAGGAAACAGTGATTGCCCAGAGCAGAGAAGCAGGGAAGTAGGAGGATGGAGAGTTACTGCCAATGGGTACAAGGTTTCTTTTTGAAGCAATGAAAATATTCTAAAATGAGAGGATGGTAGTGGTTGCATACCTCTGTAAATATGCTAAACATCACTAAGTTACATACATTAAACAGGTGGACTTTATGTTATATAAATTCTATCTTAAGCTATTTTTTAAATCCTCAAAAACAGTTACTTTAACTGAGACCCTCTGATTTTATTCTAAATGCTGGTAACAATAATTATAACAGCTTACTGAGTGCTTATTATGTGCCAGGCAATATTCAAAATCTTTACAAGGACTAATTCACTTTTCTGAAAACCTGTTAGGCAAATACCATTATTATTCCCATTTTACAGATTAGAACACTAAAGCTATTAAGTAGCATCCTAAGAATTCAAACATAGAGAGTCTGTGTTTTTAAATAAAATATGGACCTGGCCCTGTAATCCAACAGCAAAATATGGGGAAGAAATCCTGAAATTCAGAGAGTTGGGGAAATCTTAAAATATTATAACAAACAGGGGCGCCTGGCTGGCTCAGTGGGTGCAGCGTGCAATTCTTGATCTCAGGGCTGTGAGTTCAAAGCTCACGTTGGGTGTAAAGATTACTTAAAAATTTTTAAAAATCTTTAAGGGACACCTGGGTGGCTCAGTCTGTTAAGTGGCTGCCTTCAGCTCAGGTCATGATCCCAGGGTCCTGGGATCGAGCCCCGCATCGGGCTCCCTGCTCAGCGGGAAGCCTGCTTCTCCCTCTCCCAATCCCCCTGCTTGTGTCCCCTCTCTCGCTGTGTCTCTGTCAAATAAATAAATAAAATCTTCAAAAAAAAAACCCACACATATTGAGTAAATGTTGGTTATATTTCCAGGATTACCAAGCTATTCTGACAATCCTTTAGAGTAAGACATAATTTTGATAATGCTAACAGTGTCAGTGGTGCTTATCTCTGGAGACTGAAGATTATAGGGGCTTGCTTAATTTTCTTTTTTATATTTTGTGTATTTTGTTTTATAAAAAGTGTATTTTAAAAAACTATGGCCCAACATTATGAATGTAGTTAATGGAACTAACCTGTGCACTCTAAAACAATTAAGATATTATGTATATTTTGCCACAATAAAAAATACCAAAAAAATCCATTATGGAGACACTAAAAATAATACAATGTTCATATAGATATTTCTCTGGAAATAACTGTCAATTTGTATAAAATCAAACAAAGGCAGAATAGACGAGAACTATGCAGGAGGTCTAAAGATACTGATACTTAAATCAAAGAACACAGTTTCTTCAATCTGGTAACTCTGGAGCTAAATTCATACGTTTTGCCAAATATTGCAGCTGGGATGTCTGAATGTCTGAAGTGCTGTGAGGAAGTCAGCTCCTACAACCTCACAAGAATTAACTGTCAGCATCTCTTCCCAAAGCCACATTCAATGGCACCACGTTGGTAGCTTAAAACCAGCCATGGTGGGAGCATTTACACTCTGGCAAATGCTACAAATCAAAGCTTTGCTTTTCCTCGAAAATCAGCTGACCAGCACATTGCTGTTTAAATTATAAAAATGTAAATTGACAGAAATGTATACTAACAGAATGCCTAAAATCAATGATCTCAACTCATTTTGTAAATTTAAATACAGTGAGGAGCAGTGAAAAACATACCCAAGTGAGTGGCGGAGCAGGAATAGGAACCTGGGTTTCCAAATTTCCTTCCCTTACATCATAAAGACCAAATGCCCAAAGACAAAGGTTCCCCACCCTTTACCTAACCGAACACCAGCAGGCATATCAGGTCCATATTTCTGGACTTCAGAACGGCTGGATATAATAACCAAAGATTATCATCATTGCACAAGACTAATTTCTGGAACTACGGACCTTGTTTCACTGAAGAAAGAAAAACATTCTGGGGCACCTGGGTGGCTCAGTCAGTTAAGCGTCTGCCTTGGGCTCAGGTCATGATCCCAGGGTCCTGGGATCTAGCCCTGCATTGGGCTCCCTGCTCAGCAGGGAGCCTGCTTCTCCCTCTCCCTCTGCCTCTGCCTGCCACTCTGCCTACTTGTGCTCTCTCTCTCAAATAAATAAATAAAATCTTTTAAAAAATTTTTTTAAAAAGAAAAAAATTCTTACAGTGAAAATTCAGTGAGTCGAGTTTAAGGAGCTAGAGCTAGAGAAGACTTTCAACATTATGTAGGCTGGGGGTTTAAAACCCAAAAGCATATTTTGAGAACCCAGTGAATCAAAGCAGGCAGAATGAGCAATTGGGGAGGGCTGAGGACAGAGGCAGACTGCAGAGATCAGCCCCACCACAAGGGGACACTATTACTTAGTATCTGTCAACTATTACCACACGGATCCTATTTTTTAGGCAAGGTCAGATAACAATGTTCTATATGAAATGTTTAAAAAACTTCTAATTATGAAACATGGCAAAGGCCAAACAGAAGCTGTCAGCAGGCCAAATCTAGCCTAATATCTTTCATTCGGTAGAAGAGAAAGAAGTCCAGAGATGTTAACTCAACTTACCAAGTGAGAGAGCCCAAATTCATTGTTCTGTTTTCTAGTTCACAAGCTCTTCACAATCTCTACTGATAAAGATATAACATGTGACTTATTGGAGAGCATCAGCAAAATAAGACATTTGAATCACTGGTGGTCTTGCTTCAAACTGCTTGCTAATTGTCAGTTTCTGTGTCTTGTTAGGTTTCCATAATCTCAGTTTCCATGGGAGGAGATAATAAAGTCTCTGCTATCTTTATTTTAGTTGTATTCTACTTACTATCATTTTTTTTGCCAGTGTGTATGCTCTTTTTATAGCTATATTTATATAAATGTCCTACACCAGTTGTTTATCTTTGATCGCCTGGCCTTTGTTTTAATCTTCACACACAAAAATGAAAGCTGAGGCAAAGGCTAGGAATGCCTTGAGCAGAGGTCATGTCTAAACAATTGAAGGGGTCAAACGGTGGTAGTTCGGTGCCTGCTGATGTGGATTACTATCCAGCAGTCAACTACCATTAATCTTAAAAATAAGGCATCAGAAGTCACATTTTTCTCTCTGTGGTCGTATGCCTTCAGAACCTCATTCCTGTTTGAACATAAGGTCCAAACATAATCTGGATGTCTTCTTTGGAGAAATGTTTGTTCCTGTCTCCTGCCCATGTTTTATTTGGATTATTTGGTTTTTTGGTGTTGAGTTATGTAAGTTCTTTATAACCAGTGGTTACCAGAGGGGAGTTAAGTGGGGGAATGGAAGAAATGGGTGAAGGAGATTAAGAATATACTTATGATTGGGGCGCCTGGGTGGCTCAGTCGTTAAGCGTCTGCCTTGGGCTCAGGTCATGATCCCAGGGTCCTGGGATCAAGCCCCACATCGGGCTCCCTGCTCGGCGGGAAGCCTGCTTCTCCCTCTCCCCTTCCCCCTGCTAGTGTTCCTGCTCTCGCTCTCTCTCTGTCAAATAAATAAATAAAATCTTTAAAAAAAAAAAAAAAAAGAATATACTTACGATGTCGAGCACTGAGGTAAAAAATCACTGAATCTCTATATTGTACACCTGAAACCAATGCAACACTGTATGTTAACTATACTGGAATTTAAAAGAACAAAAACAACAACTTGAATGTCTCTGGGGAGAACATGCACACCGCCCCTTTCTACCACTTTCTGCTTGCTTCCATCCCCACCTCACAGTCTTACCTTTCTGGTTCTTGAAGGTATTTGAGTTTGTGACCCCTGGGTTCTAGACTTTCAGCACACCCCATCTTTGACACAATTTCTTATGATTAGGAATCAACTCAACATCTTACATAAGAGTTCAGCCAGTACTGTTTCAATGACTTCAGAGTTGCCTCCCATAGACTGGTAGCTGCCGCCTAAGTGAAATAACCTATCATCAGATGATTGCAGTCATTTTCGACTTTCAAAGCTTCATCTACGTGGCCATGAAATTCAGCATTCATCTGTTTATTCCTATTACCTGTAAGATAAAGCTTGACCTAGCCACTGGCATGCGAGGTCCTTCATCATTCAGCCTCTACCTAAGTGTTCAAAGCTACTACCTTCTTCACCAACACAAAGTCTCCCCTTACACACACACACACACACACACACACACACACAGCTGGCCCGTGTACTTATTCGCTGGCTTCTCTCTCTGCTTTTCCAACCTCTCCTCACTCTTCAGAGTTTAACACAAACTCCACCTATTCCTGTAGGCTTTTCTAAATCATCCCAGATTCGAAAGATCTTGCCTCCTTTTAAATGTAAATAAACATAGTCTCACTTCCATTTAAATGCTCAATAAACATTTGGTAAATGAATGAATGAATTCCAGCACGACCACATTCTTAGGGCCACTTAATCATGGCCAAGTTGCTTAACGTTTTTAAGATACAGTTTCATCATCTGTAAAAATGTGGTTTGGACAAGAAGAGACTGAGATATTGTTTTGAAATTATCTAGCAGAGATGCTACAGAGACTCAAAAGATATTAGGCAGTATCAGCCTGATTTACTGCCTCCCTCCCTCCTGAGTTAATTAACTTTTCCACTATGTATGGTGTCTCTCCCTAGTTACATTATTGGATCAAGAACCCATTTCTTATAATTTTTTTCTGTCATTCACAGTGGCTAGCATGGAGTTTTGCTAATAAAATATTGTTGATGAGTCAATAGCTTCTCTCTTGAAAAATATGTCCAAAGATTGGTGACACTGGAATTCCCTCCTTTAGAGACATTCTCTCACAAGTTAAGCATTGCCCCACCTAAAATCCAAACCTGCCTGGGAGACAGTAACAAATAATGTTGCATTAACATATAGTTATTAATATATGCACTGGTGATACTTTTTAGTTTACAAGGAGCAGAAACCAGCTTGCAGATTGTTGCTAGTATGCGAAGTATGATACGGGCTTGTTTAACCCAACACCTTAGTAGAACTTACTTTATTTGATGTCTTTCCAACACAACTGCAACACAGAAATAAGGGGGACAAGAACAATACAGATACGGCACTACAGAGGAGGACAAGGAGCGAAGCGGGATGCAGGTAGCATCAGAATTGCAGCAAGATGGCACCAGGAACCACGGTGACCGGCTGTCATGGTTTGCCTCGCTGGTTATCAGCTGGTTAGGGCAAAGAGCTCACAAGGCCAAGGCTAAAGGTGTGATTTCCTAGGAAACTTTGCTCTCTTCCACGGTCAGAGTCCGTGTGCTTCACTTGAGCCAGCCGTCCTCCAATGTCACTGACCAATCACAAGGGGAATAAGGAGAGAGAAAGCGCAGCTACTTTGGACCAGATCCTTCGCCGCTGCTAGGAATGTTGGTGGAGGGACGCTGATGTTCTCCTTGGGCACGAACACTGAGTGAGGGAATAATGTCACACAAAAAAACTCTCCTTGTGAGCTTCCTGCTTTATATGGGTCTGAAATAACAATAATATGTAGCAGAATCTCCTCGATTTCATTCTAATATTGTGAGGCAGGCCTGGCAGAGAGCAAGCTCAGCAGGTCTGGTCTGGGATCCCCTACGGTTCCAGAGCCAGAAAGCAGCAGAAATGCTGCTGGAACCCTCACGTCCTAGCGATTCTCTGTCTTTGTGGTGGTGGCGGCGGCGGCCGTGATAGAGGTCACAGCTGCCTGTGACCCAGCAAAATACACAGCCTGAATGTTGAGCTTGACTTTGTACGTTTTCCTTCCATCTGAATTCCAGAACTCTTCAGGTGCCAAGAACCACGTGGGGCAGCCCGAAAGCTCTCGTGCATCTTCCCAAACATCAGCTGTGGCATGCTTGTGGGCTGATTATTTCCTGCATGTGTAAAGGCTTTACAAAGCTCATCCACATTCTCCACCCTGTTGCTCAGGCCCAGGGGATCCAAGAAAAGCATCCCCACTTTAAATGTTTAGATGCTGCAAGATTCTGCACCTCACTCTTTCACGTCTTTACCTTCCCATGGACTTTTCTGCCTAAATCCACAGTTGTGCGGTGTTCATATTGGTAAACTGAAAGGTGCATTTCTCAAACACATTTATTTTTCCTTTAGAACAAGTGTGGGTAGGATGAAAACCACTCTGTGTCATACTTACATGTTACTCATTAACTGACTTAAAAAAAAAAACAGCCTCAGCTAGATTAGGAGTCATGTGAAGAAAGAGTTTCCTGCAATGTGGGAACGGAGCAAAGCTAAAACGCAGAGTTTTTCACATGATTGGGGGGATTCAGAAATGAGCCCTTGAGCTTGTTTCCTGACTTGGTGATCAACACGCGCACAATGGTGAAGAAAATTCTGTTTCCCAGCGACACAGTATTCCAGTTTGACATTCCAGGCAGCCCAAGAAAGGCAAGCACCGAGGCCCCACACAGCTCTACAGACAGCCCCGGCTCTGTGTTTCTCAGGTGGGTACATCCTATGGGTCGCCCCGGTGGCCTCAGCCACCCGACAGGTGTTCCTTGGAGAGCTCCGTCCCCATCCCCAGAGGCCGCAATCTGCCGAGGGGAAGGAGAAAGCACAGCCTAGGCATTTGGGCCAGGGGAGAGAGGGGGTACAGAGCAAAGAATGTGACTTGCTAAGCAAACAGAACTATTACCACTACTAAGGGAAAATAATGGTTAGTGCCTTATTTAGGACGTCTTTAGTACTGGGTGACTGGCCAACTCTGCCCTTTTTTAATTCTTGATCACTTTCAGGTTCATAGGAAATGAAGTCAAATAGTTGAGCCAAAAACTTACTTGGGTGTCAGAATTACCTGTTATTATCAAAAGAGTAAATGTGGGGGCTTTCTAAATTAATTATCAAAATAGTATTAGCTGTACTGTGGGTTCAACTACTTATTCTACAGTGATTTAGAGCAGCTTTGGCCTGATTGAGAACACACTCTTTTTTAGCTATAAATATTAATATCTATATAAACGTCACTCTGATTACATATTTTTTAAATTTTTATTTATTTATTTGAGAGAGAGAGAGAGCACAAGCAGGGGGAGCGGCAGAGGGAGAGGGAGCAGCAGGCTCCCCGCTGAGCAAGGAGCCCGGTGGGGCTCGATCCCAGGACCCTGAGATCATGACCTGAGCCGAAGGCAGACGCTTAACCGACTGAGCCACCCAGGTGCCCCGATAATTACATATTTTTAATAAATTCAGGTTATCAACTCTTTATTCATTTTGGCCTCCTAATAATTCTCTAGGAACTTACAAAATGTAGAAATCAAATCCAAATGGAAATCAATTACAAGGAAAAGTTTCTCACCCAACTTTGATGTAAACTTTAATGTTACTTCCATGTGAACCTCCCAAGTGAAGCCAGAAAAATGACCTCCACCCTGGAAGTTTACTTTTACACAACACCGTAGCCAGAAAGTTGACCATTTCTTTTGTTTTTTCACCATTTTAAATCATTTATACAAAAAGGTGCTCCTCAAAATTACAGCTTTTAAAAATTAAATGGAAACCAAGAAATCCCATTTCATTTAATGGTGTTTGCATATCAGAATGTCAGGTTACAAAAATAAGCGAAATAATTTTAAAAAGAAGTTTTGGGGACAAAGAGCCTGAATTTATGCTAAATGTTGCATAATACCTCTATTTTTAGGTTAGCTTAGCTTTTCCATACATTATGAAAATGAATCTGACTTGCACTGTCTGAGCAAGAGCACCACTCCTGTGATTGAGAATGTAAAACCTCTGTATTATTTCCATATTTTGCTGAATTTCGAATGTTTCTCAAATCATTTTGTCTGCTTAATCCACCTCTTCTGTAGATAATGCCAACTCTTCTAGGAACTCAAGGTGTAATCAGGAAAAACAAAATTAAACTGCAAAACAAAAAAATATTTAAAATATATAAAATACAGAAAGTATAATTTAAATAAACATACATATTATTTCAATAAATTTAAATAAATAGAATAAAAATAAAATAAAAACCTGCATCAACCTAAATTCAAGCCTCTTTCAAAAACAGCCCAGGCCTATTTTACCTACATATTAGAATACTCGATATCAAATGTCTATATTAGTATCTATAAATGGTTTTTTTTTAATGTGTATTGGAACCCATCTAAAAACATTACATGTATCTCCAAACAGTTTGGGCACTGAAGGACTTTCTTTTTGGTTGAAAAATCTACTTAATGTATTATATATTAAATCATTCAAAATATATCGTGGAAGCATTTAGACACATGTTGGTTAATTATTTGAGGTAAAAAATAACACCAGGTAAACACTTCCCTTTACCTTCTAAAGAAATACTAAGAATTTATGTGGCTGATGTGGTATCCCATTATCATCTCCCAAACCAGAAGTAATAAAATGTACTCTGAGATCAACAAACCACTTCAAATAGGTACAATTTATGCAGTGCTCTTATTCAATCATTCAACAAAGATTTATTAAGTGACTATCATATGCCAGGCTATGTGGAACATACAATGGACAATCATAAGCCAGACAAACCTACTGTCTACTTTCAAAGAGGTTATTAGTTTAATGTCAAAGAAAGGCTAAAAAATTATGAATGCATGAATGCATACACCCATATATACATAATTCTTATATTAACATTTATTATCATAGGCAACAAGTACAGGGCTGAGAAAGAGAAGCAGATAGGGTAAAACTAACTTAATGGGATGGCAAGTGAAGGACTCTTTAAGGAAGTGATAATTCAGCTGTCTTAGAGGATGAGAAAAGAGCCAACCATGGAATGACCGTGGAAAGGACATGTTGCCCTGAGTGGGGGAGGGAAGATCTTAGGTCTTGAGAAACCCCGGGAGAGTGGCATCTGATGAAACTGGAGAAGGGGTTTAGAATTCTCTTTTAACTGCAGTGGGAAACCACTGGGTGGTTTAGAATAGGGGAGTATCGCAACGTGTTATTCCCTTTAGAAGGGCATTCTGGCCCTGCTCTGGGTGATTTCCAGGTTTCTGCTCAGCCAAGCAATACTGCATCTCACCCACGTCTCCATGTGTGCTTGGGTAAGAGTGTCTGTAAGCTATGGACCCAGCAGATTACAGGCACAATTAACCCTGCTCATGATGTCAATTTGTGTCCCAAAGTGTTGTGTCATTTATGCTCCTACCTGCAACAATTCTGCTGTCCACACAACATTGGCAGTGTCTGACTTTTTAATTTTTTCTAGTCCAGAAGCTGTGAAATAGCATCTCGATGGGGTTTTAATGTTCATTTCCCTTATTAATACAAAAGGAGCATCTTTTCAACATGTTTATTGATTATTTTCATTTCCTCCTCTATAAAACATCTGCTTATGGATTTATGACCCTTTGGGGCAGAAGGCAGGCTGGAAGATGCGTTATTATCTTTTTCTTATTTTTAGATAGTTTTAAAAACACTCCAGATACTAATTTTCTGTTATATGTGGTGTAAACATTTTATTCCAGCATATGATTTGTCTGTTTGCATTCTCTATCATATCCAAGTTCTTATTTTTAATTTATCAATGCCTTATTTTTTTAATGATTTGCACTTTGTGACTTGTTTACGAAATCCTGCCCAACCCTGACTGAGGTCATTAGAATGTTCTTACATATTGTCTGTTAAAAGTATGTTTTCTTACTCTGTCACACATTGCTCTCTTAATTAATATGACTTTATAATAAAAGCTTTGCTGTCTGATAAGACAGGACTCCTTACCTAGTTCAAAAATGACTGGCTATTCTTGACCCTTTCACTTTTCCATTTAAATTTTAGAATCAGTTTATCAAATGAAGACTTATTCTTAGTTGAAATTGTATTAAGTCTACTACTCAATTTGAAGAAATTACTTTAAGACTACTGATCACTTTATTGTGTTAAATATACCTATTCATGCACATGGTATGTCCCTCCATTTATTTAAGCCTTCATTAATATTCTTTGATAGGGGTGCCTCGATGGCTCAGTCATTAAGCGTCTGCCTTCGGCTCAGGTCATGATCCCAGGGTCCTGGGATCGAGCCCCACATCAGGCTCCCTGCTCTGCGGGAAGCCTGCTTCTCCCTCTCCCACTCCCCCTGCTTGTGTTAACCTCTCTCGCTGTGTCTCTGTCAAATAAATAAATAAAATCTTAAAAAAATATATCCTTTGATAAAGTTTTAGAATATTCTATGCAAAGACCTTACACATTTGTAGATTTATTCCTAGGTACTTTATACCTTTTTTGCCATTGGAAATAGCATTTTCTTTTGTTGATGTTACATAGAAATGTAACTAAATTTTGGGAGTTGATCTTATATTCAACATTCTTGCTAAATTATTATTAATTTTAACAATCTGTAGACTAAGAGATTTTCTTTGTAGACAGTAACATTATTTGAAATAATAAAAATTTTGTTTTTACATTTTCATTCCTTACTCCTTTTAAATCTTTACCACACAAGGACGAAACTCCATGATAATGTTGAGTATAAGTAGTAATTCCAGACATTCTTGTTTTGTTTTTTTTTTTTCTGATTTTAAATGGAATGCTTTTAACATTTCAGGTTTTATCAGTCCTTCTCTCCCAGATTAAAAAAGGTCCCTTCCAATTGAGGTTTTCCAAGATGTTGTTGAAACTACTGAGTGTTTTCCTGGCCTCCATTAAGATGATCCTCATTTGAAAATCTTTGACATTCACAATGCGCATAACACCTCAACGTTCAAAACCACAAGAAATCATCATTTCCCAAAATATAAAAAACATTGGGCAGCCTTGAAAAATATAAATTACCCTAACCTCTTCTTTTTTTCCTGGGAAGAGGTTTGTTTGTTTATTTTTAATGAAGAATAACTGACAGACAATACTGTATTAGTTTCAGGTATACAACATAGTGATATTTTTATACATAATGAAATGGTCACCATAATAAGTCTAGTTACCACCTGTCACCATACAAAGTGGTTACAATATTACTGACTATAGTCCTTATGCTGTACATTACATCCCCATGTATATCTTATTTATTTTATAACTGGAAGTCTATACCTCTTTTTTTTTAAAGATTTACTTATTTATTTTTAGAGAGTGTGTATGCACACACGTGCAGGGGCAGAGGGAGAGGGAGAGAGAAAGAAGCAGAGTTCCCATGGAGCCCAATGGCAGGGCTTCACACGGGGCTCCACACAATCCCAGGACCCTGAAATCAGGCTCAATCCCAGGACCCTGAAATCATTCTTGATCCAAAATCAAGAATCCACTGCTAACCACACAGGTACCCCTGGAAGTCTATGCCTCTTAATCCCCTTTACCAATTGCATCCATTTCCCTACCTCCCTCCCCTCTGGCAACTATCAGTTTGTTCTCTGATTCTATAAGTCCGTTTCTGTTTTGTTTTTTAGAATGCACATATAAGTGAAATCATATGGTATTTGTCTTTCTCTGTCAGACTTATCTCACTTAGCATAATACCCTCTAAGTCCATCCATATTGCCACAAATGGCAAGATTTCTTTTTTTTTTAATGGCTAAGTAATATTCTGCTCTGTGTGTGTGTATGTGTGTGTAACCTCCATACTGTTTTCAATAGTGGCTGCACCAATTTACATTCCTACCAACAGTGCACAAGGGTTCCCTTTTTGCCACAGCCTTGCTAACACCTGTTATTTCTCATCTTTTTGATACTAGCCATTCTAACAGACATGAGGTGGTACCTCATTGTGGCTTTGATTTACATTTCCCTGATGATGAGTGATGTTGAGCATCTTTTCAAGTGTCTGTTGGCCATCTGGATGTTTTCTTTAGAAAGATGTCTATTCAGGTCCTCTGTCCATTTTTCAATGGGGTTGTGTGTTCTTTCTGCTATTGAGTTGTATGAGTTCTTTATATATGTTGGATGTTAACCTCTTGTCAGATATATCATTTGTGAATGTCTTCTCCTATTCAGTAGGTTGCCTTTTCATTTTGCTGATGGTTTCCTTTGATGTGCAGAAGCTTTTTAGTTTGATGTAGTCCCATTTGTCAATTTTTGCTTTTGTTGTCCTTGCCTGAGGAAACAAATCAAAGGAAAAAAAAAAAACCAGAAAGATGAGGCAGCACTAAGCTGGAATGTGGGACCAGGGTGGGACCAGCCCAGGCCTCCTCAGACTCCTTCAGCGCTGGCTTGGAGATCACCCCAGGCTGCAGTCAACAATGACCACAGCAGGTCCAAGGTAGCCCTGCAGTCACATTCATGATGCTTCCACCCAGTGGCCCCACTAATTCTGTTTCTGTTCATCTACTGTCCCAGCTGCCACCAGTAAATGGCAGAGGAAATGTTGGTCCTTCTCTCCTCTCCCAATAGCCTTGATTTTTCTTAGCAACACCCACTTCTCCTGCTAGTAGGGAAAGAACAAGAGCACTTTTGGTACCTGAAGAAGAGGAACACTATAGACATCATATTATGACCCATTTTCACTCGATGAGCCCATCATCCCAGCTCCTGTTTGATGGAGTTGTAGAGATAAGGGTATATTTAGAACCTGGAGGAAGCTAAATTCTGAGAAATGGGTTTCCTTCTCCAGGAGAAGGGATGAGGAGGTAACAATCAAAGAAATCAGGACTGTGTTAAGATCATAGATTAGAGGGGCACCTGGGTGGCTCAGTCGTTAAGTGTCTGCCTTTGGCTCGGGTCATGATCCTGGAGTCCCAGGATCGAGTCCTGCCATCAGGCTCCCTGCTCAGCAGGAAGCCTGCTTCTCCCTCTCCCTCTCCCCCTGCTTGTGTTCCCTCTCTTGCTCTCTCTCTCTCTGTCAAATAAATAAATAAAATCTTAAAAAAGAAAAGGAAGAAGACAGAGTAGTAGTAGTCGTAGTGTCAGAAGCGTGGAGTGAGTATTTCAGTGAATGGCATACCTCTATTCTTAGTGGGCAAGGTTCATCGGCAGGACCTGGGAACTCTGCTGAGTCTCAGAGGAGAGTGAAAGACAGGTTTCAGAAAGCAAAGAGATGATGAAATATGCCAGGATGTAGTGAAATGAGGCTGTGGAAGTTAGAATGAGGAGGTAAAGTACACAGGAACAGGCATCTCTGACAGGAGGGTTACAATTTTCCAAGCAGGAGAGAACAGAACTCCCCAGCAGCTAACCTGGCCAGGAGACACAGACCTGCAGTCTCCTTCCCAAACTTTGCCAGACACTTACCCACAGTCTTCATATACCAAGCACTCAATATTCTCTCAATACACATGTTCTATCCTCGCACCAGGCTTTTGAACATGCTGGGAGCCCTCCCCTGACCGTCTCAAAAATTCCTATTCATCTTTCATGTTGTACCTCCAGAACGGTCTACTCTAACATCTGGGAAGACTTTCTATCTCCAACCCTCAGAAGTAGTCACCTTTTTTATTTGTTGGCACCATATCCAATATTAACCACTTATCAGAATCAGGAGGGTGTATTTATTACAAAATCAATGAAGCTTAAGCTTCCACCCTCACACAAGCCCCTTCCAAGGCCCTGGGAGTGTCTGTAGCAAGCTCTTCACATAGCATACCTTTCTGTAAGCCTTCCGGACAATACTTTAACTACAATTATGAGTGCAATTTTCTCTTTACAGCAATTTTCTCTGTCACACTTGCCCTCCCGTCAGGTGGGCAAGGGCTTTTTTGACATTACGGACTAAGAGGAAGTTGTTTGGAGATACATTTAGTTTGGGATTGCTGGAATTTGTTTATGCAATTTGTCATGTGTACGTTAAGTTGTTCCTAGCCAACCTGGCTTCCTGGAATATTCCCACCACCCACTAAGGGCCAGAGATAATATCATGATAGGAATACGTCCTCCCGGTACGGTTTATCAGCAGTATGTAGGCAGTGAAAGAGAAACAAGACTGGAAATGCATAAGACCAGAAGCTAGTTTCTGGTAGATTCTTCCAGTCATCAGATGTATAAATTGTAAGTGGTGGACTCTGTCCTCATTAATGCCAGTACGAAACAGAAGTTCTCTCCTGTTAGGACCATAAACTCGATAATGCAGCTGCTATCATTACAAGTTCACCAAACCTTTTTTTTTTTTCTTCCTTGGTGGTAATCACATGATTTATCAGAATTTCTGGTTTATGGGATACAAACCCAAGGTAATACTAAAAACAGTCACTGCCTTTCTCTGTGTGTCACATAATAGATCACATCTTAGTATGACATTATTAAGAGGGGGCTAGAATCCAAAAGAAAATGTCTAGCTTATCAATAAAAATTAAGGTTTTTCTAGAGAAAAGACTAAACTATCTCTTTATTGAAAAATATTACAAAACTGTTGCCATGTGAAGACACCAATGAGTATCATCTAAAAATTATAAATATCATATAGCACATCAGGCAGTTAGTTCATAAGAGTGTTAAATTACTTTTCTGAATTGGGAGCTCTTCATGGAATTTGTTGGCTTTTTCAAATTAATAATTTGATTTCTTTCTGCAGTCTAAATATTCACTTTCATATCTAATTTTTTATTCATAATGTTTCTTAAAGAAGACCCTAAAGTTGTTATTAGCTTCAGGACCACAAAACCTGGATCTGCCCCTGATTCTAACTACCTCTGTATCTGTGTTCTCCAACAGATCTGAGCTTTTTATATCTGTAGATGTTGACACAGACTATGTACTTATAGTCTGCTGAGCAAAGGAATGGATGTGATTCCCCGGGAGTGAATCCCTGAGTGGAACTCAGGCTGGCTTATAAGTGACCACCTGTTAGAAGTTTCTCATTTGGGGTGATCTTAAACATATTTATAGGAAAACTAAGTTTATAAAAATGTTTCTCGTCAGTGTTCACTTCATTAAATTTTTCACAACACCTAAACTTGTTTTTAAAAAACAATTTAAAAAATTAATAACCTATGCTTTAAGCCTTGACTTACTTTTTAAATAACGTTTTCAAATGTCATGAAAATCTATTTTGGATGAGCGTATCTTTAAGTCCCTACTTTGATTGAAAGCTTTTTATTGTAACAGTTTTTTTTAAAAATCAGTCAGGTTCATTTACATCCCTTCCTGTCTGTCTGTCTGTCTCTCTCCCCCATGTCTAACGTGAAGCCAGGGAAGTGTGCCTGAGTTGCAAGTTCTAGGAGTTGCCTCCACGGGTAACTATGTGGAGTTACAAGAGGGCAAACTGGCCAGCCCTGCCAAGAAGTACAGGAGTGATGATGAATGAGGGCTTCTTTACAGCCAATAGCATGAAAATAACCTCTACTATTTGCATACTGACTTACTCACGGGAACTTTTTACAGATGGGACTTTACTAACCTTAGTGGCTTTTTGCTATGGTGGAGGGATTATGGTAGTTGCTGCCTACAGTGCTTAGATAATGAAGAAAGGAACAGAAAAAGGGAAAGAAGTTTTCTCCTGTGGCTGTTTGGCAAAATTAAGCTCATGAAATTAGGTCAGGTAGTGAATGCACAGCCAGAGAGGTGGCCAAAATGGCATTATCCAACGTCACTGACCAATTTATTCACTCGGCACAGCTTCAAATTATGTGGGCTCTTTCAAAAAAACCAAATCCATCCTCAAGGGTCATCTAATTCAGTTTCTTTAGCCCACCCAAGGTGATTTTTATAACCTCAGAGGGGACACTGGTTTCAAAAGTGTGTAGGCGACTCTCTTTGAAAGAACAAAGTTAAGGAGACCTACCTGGAATTCTCTATTCTCTACTGACCCATGATGTGATTCTCTGGGTTTCAGTTCAATTTATTGGTAAAAAAGACAAGGGTATTTGTCCTAGATACTTTTTAGGAGTGGTGAAAGAACCAGTATGGTGGGTAATTTCATTTAACAAACAGTTATGGGATACTTTCTATAATCCCTGTGTAGGGATATTTTACATGGAAGACTTCCTGGTGTATACGTGGTTTCGACACTCACTAGCGGTGAAAACTCTCTGTGCCTCACTTTCCTTAATGGTAAAATGGGGACAATCATAGGACTGTAGATAATATTAAACAAGATAATACATGAAGTGCTTGGGGGCATAGCAAATGTTCTAACAAGGTTATTATAAGGCATTAGGGATGATCCACAGAGGAATAATGGTATATTCACTCACTACCTAGAACTCTTAAAGGCTAGAAATACAACCTTTCCTCTCTATCTACAGCATCTGGTACAGAGAAGAAACTCTATAATGAGAAGGGAGCCTTGCAAAGTAAATAAATGGCTGCAAACCCAGCTCCTGATTTTAGGCTCCGATTTCTGTGGGTGACGGACACACCGGCAGGCTCCCATACAGACAGGCAATGTGCATGCACTATGAAGATGAAATTATTAGCCTAACTCTCCCATCTATAATTTCCCTCTGCATGTTTACGGCTGATCCCCATGTTACAAAACTTACATCTAGAAATAACTGCACATTTCAAATGCTTAGCGCCACAAAATAAACCTTACCTAATGTGAAAAACTAATGGCTGTTGGGACTCTCCTGGGGTGGGGGGGGGGGAGAAAAAACAAACCTATTTTATTAGTTCCAATAAATGCATAGGAGCAGAACAATGTGCCATGAATAAGCCTCACTCCAAACACGCTCCTGTGAAAGGGAAATAAAGCCAGAAGCAGGAATGGTGAAGTCGTACCAGTGCATGCATTTATCTCCCAGACTTGTCCTTTGGACCCTGGGAAATACTGGCTTCCTTGGTCCTCCGTCTTGCTCCAGAGAAGCCTCCACCCCAGGCATGCACGCGAGTCCTGCCTTTGCACGTTCTCATTTGGCACAATGCTCTGGCAGAGTGAATTCTGTGCGGTCCTTCAAGAGTGGACCAGACATCCCTGCCTTCAGAGAGACTCCCTTGACACCCTCTCCTGGGCTACGTGATATCTTTTGCTTACTTCCATGACAGCATTTATCACACACTGCATTCCTTACTCTTGTTATGTTTGTCTTTCTTCCTCACTTGGCTGCCTTGTTTCTAACCAACCGTTCCGCACAGTTCCTGGCACAAAATAGACAACAAAAAATGTCAGATGGTGGTGGGTGACAGAGCAGTGAAGAGCTCCCCTGAGATGACAGGCAAAGCTGGTCCTTGCTGGGGGGCTGCTGGCCTGGCCCCAGGAAGGCTGAGGCTCAGCAGAACAGTGAGGGCACACAAGGGAGGAATCGGCTCAGTGCGGGAGAGCAGCTAAAGGCAAAGCCAAAGGATGGAGCAGACCCTCTGACTCACCGTCCCGGACCCTCTCGCTGTTCCACAGTGATTTATTATTAGATCTGAACTAGCATTTGCCTATACCGTGGTCCCAAATGTTTTATCCTTGCAACGGGGAAAAGGGAGAGGAAGAATTACAAGGAGCCATAGAGGCTGAGATTTCTGTCTTCATAAACTGAAGTGCAAACTTGATTGTAACTTATTTTCACACCGAATTCAGTTTACAAATAAACTTAAGGACTGTGAAATTGAATTAAACTCGATATAAGTGAAAAAAAGAATGTAACAAAACATCGGTTCTTAATTTAATGAATAATCCCTCACATATGCCACACGCTTTCCTACCTTTGCGCCTCTGCACTTGCTTTCTCTGCCCCGGAATAACATCTCCCCCCAACGACACTAAATCGACAAGTGTTTCTTGTGCCGTATGTCACTAGAAATCCAGTGGTGAATACAAGGGCGCTCTATGTTCCTACACTACGCTCATCAGAGGAAGTCCCACATGAACAGGGTTTTGAGCGTCTTGCATAGAGGAGGATAGGGCACAGGTAAATGGAGAACAGGGTATCGACCCAGCCTCCAGGCTGTAAATCGATGGCAGAGGAGATGCGGTTCCCAGCACGAAAAAGAAATGGTCATTCTGTGACATGATATAGGTGTCAGCTGACTCTACTGAGGTAATCACATTGCAATACAGAAATGTCTCAGGTGAACAGATCGCACACTTCCAACTTACACAATGTTACCTGTCAGTCATATCTCCATAAAAATAATAATACCTTATTTAAAAAGAAATGAAACGTAAGAGGGGAGCTGAGTGTGAGGTGAGGGAGCGGCAAAGAAAGAGCTAGAACCTGGGCGCCTGGGTGGCTCAGTTGGTTAAGCGACTGCCTTCGGCTCAGGTCATGATCCTGGAGTCCCGGGATCGAGTCCCGCATCGGGCTCCCTGCTTGGCAGGAAGTCTGCTTCTCCCTCTGACCCTCCTCCCTCTCATGCTCTCTGTCTCTCATTCTCTCTCTCGCAAATAAATAAAAAAAAAAAATTAAAAAAGAAAGAGCTAGAACCCAACATTGAAGAAATAGCATCTTAACTATTCTCTGTGGAAGGGAAGAACACGTTTCAAACTACTGACAGGGTGGGACAATCAGAGGAAAGGACACCGAGCTCAGACACACTTTCCTCAAAGAGTAAAAATGAAACTCAGAGAGGCTTAATTTTGTCCCAAGTTCCAACAAAATAAAACACCCTCCAGAAATAATATCATCCCTATTTCTCCCCCTGTCAGAGGGAGTATCCAGTTGATGCAAACCCTGAGTTAGCAGTTACTCTCTCCACACGCCACCTTTGGAGAACAAGAGATACTCACTTCTCCCTTATGGCTGTGCCTCATCAGCAGCACTCAAGCTCTGCCCGCGGACCCCTGCATGATTCCACAGCACCCAACATCCAAAGGCAAATCCAATTCCAAGCCAGCCATTTACGTGAACATGAAGTCAACCAGGAGGCTCACTCCAAAGTGAGGAAGAATGGCCAACAAAGGCTGTATGAGTTACCAACTGCCTCCCATCCCAGTTTTATACTAAAAACTCTGCCTCTTAAAACCATAAGCATTTACTATCTCACCCAGTATGTGTGTGCTCTGAATCTGGAAGTGAAGAGCTTGGTGGTTCTAGCTCAGGGACTCTTGTGAGCTTGCAGCCAGCTATCAACCACGGCTGCAATTACCCAAAGGCTTGACTGGGGCTGGGGGTGCGTTTCCGAGTGACTCCCTCGCACACTTGGTGCATCAGTGCTGGTGTCTGCAGGAGGCTTCAGTTCCTCTCCAGCTGGAGAGAGGGTTATTTACAACATGGCAGCTGCCTTCCCCCAGAGCGAGTGATTCATGAGACAGGACCGGGAAAGGCACAGTGTCCTTTATGCCCCAGTTTCTGAACTACACCACCGTTTTTGCAATATGTTGTTGGTGAAACAGGTCAGCCCTGTGTGTTCAGTATGGAAGGGGACAATACAAGGGTGAGAATGCCAAGAAAGGAGGATCATCTGGAGCCGTCTTGGAGGCTGGTGACCACAAGAGCTGTGGGGGTGACACCAAGGCTGCCACATAGTTCTAATGTGAAGGTAGCAGGTGCCGAAAGAACAGCCGGCTTAGAGTTGCACAGGCCTGTGTCTGTGTTTTGTTTTGTTTTGTTGGCCCAGGCCTGTATTTGATCACAATGCAGGCGCATGCTGTGTCACCTCAGTCCAGTTACCTGAACTTTCTAAACCTCAGCTTTCTCATTTGTAAGATGGAAAAATAACACCCACGTCTGAGGACTGTTTTGAGGATTAGGTATGGAGAACCTATACGGATGAATACCGAGCACTCAGCGCTCGAGAACGGTGAAGTATTATAGTTTTAGGCTAAATGTTACTATAGCAACACAGTTGGAAGTCCTTACCCACACAAGCCTGTGTCAACTCTAAGGGTTTGTTTCGATTCGTTTCTTTCTCCTCATATATTCTTTTGTAACTTACAAATGACTTAAAGCTAAACATGGGGTGGAGGCGGTATATAAAGCTAAAAAACACTTATTTCTGTTTATATATTTGAATAGAAGTAGAAACCATGAAAACTTTAAGATCTAAACTTGAACCAAACGGCTGTCAGGCTATTGCATTTTTCCCATATGACCTTAAAGAAACACGGAAATTAGGTAAGGGGTAGGGGGAAATGTACTGTGCTCAGGAGTTTTCTCAAAATCACAGTTTTTCTGTAAAAAAAATGTGATTGTCTCTAGAGAAAAACACAAGTCCAGTGGTCAAGTTGTGTCTCATGTCAAAATGAAACATTTTTTCAACAGGGCTACTGGTTTATAAGGTTCAAGTATGTTCTTTACTCAGAAATTTGAGTTTGGGCTTTGCCTTTGATGCAAATTTCTCCACCCTTAGCTTCTTCCCCAGTAAAATAAGAGTAAGGACACTATGCGAAGAAGCTTCTTCATGTGTGTACTCAGAATATTAACTCTCTAAATTCATGCGCCGAAAGTTTAAGTGGAAAAAGCCCAGGCTTGGCCCTGACAGCCCTCTGTGACCGGGAACAGATCACTGACCCTCTCCTTTTCCTCATCTCACAAAATGGAGAAATCTACCAGTAAGAGGATTTTTCCAGACAATGGAGAAGTTAAGGGGGGGGGGGGGGGGGGGAGAATGAAATGAGATGAGATAAATAGATTAATATATAGAGATAGATAGATATATAGATATTTAATTATAAGCTCCTTCTGGGAAAAAAAATGAATTCTTTTCAGGGATTACTTTATTCTTACAGTATCTAAGATTTATTTTAGTTGCTATCTGAAGTGGTGGATTTACCACAAAGCTAATGAAGCTGAACTTTCAGGGCTGATCACCTGAATTAACCTCTTCTAATTCAATATTCTCTGTCTGCACCTAATTTTCTTTTTTTTTTCTTAAAGAAGTCCCCCATATCATATAAGCTGCAGGCCCTACAAAATTGAATCTGCCGCAGTCGCTGCTGTTAAACAAATACACATTTTTCAACCAAGATCAATTTTCTAATATTATCACTGGTGTCTCATCATTATCAGTAAATGAGATAATATCCTACCAACAGCTTAACAAATCTATACAAGAAGCTATTACTACAGTATGAATGGGTATTTCCAAAATGACTGATTCCTGGAATAGATGGAAATGAAACTTATCCCCTCCACGCATGTATTATTTTTCAGAACATTCATATCGTCATTTATACAGGATGGTCACATTACATAAACCATATAATTCATGAACCACATATACTAGAGTATATAACATATTTAATGTAGAACTTAATTTTAGTGTAAAACATAGATAAAGGTGGTAGTATCTTTATTTTCCTTCTCAAAAGAGAAGAAAAATATTACCGAATCTTTTATTTATCTGTATTATTATAGCCCACATTTTGGGGAGTTTGAAGAAATACAGATTCCAGAAATTCAAAAGTTGCTGTACCGATAATAATTCCTTTCTGAGCTGAGAAGTAGCATAGAAGAGTAGTTAAGAAGAGCAGCTCCTTGGGGCGCCTGGGTGGCTCAGCTGGTGAGTTTGAGTGTTCCATTCTGGGTTTTAGCTCAGGTCGTGATCTCAGGTCCTGAGATCCAGCCCCACTTTGGGCTCCGCTCAGCTCAGTGCAGGGCAGGCTTGTCTCTCTCCCTCCCCCCACTTGCACGCACATGCACTCTCTGTCTCTAAAATAAAGAAATAAATAAAATACGAAAGAAAGAGAGAGAGGGGGAGGGAGGGAGGAAGGGAGGGAGGGAGGGAGGGAGGGAGGGAGGAAAGAAAAGAAAAAGAAAAAAGAAAAGGGAGGGGAGGGGAGGGAGGGAGAAAAGAACAGCAAGTAGACTGACATGGGGTCCCATCTCACTGAAGTGGTTTGAAAGTCTGAACTTCAGTTTCTGCTCCTCTTAAAGGGGGAGTGATAGCTTCTACTTCATGAGGTTCTCACAGGGATTGAATGAGTTACCCTACTTGTGAAGTGCTGAGAAACCTACCTAGGATAGGCAAGCACTGAGTAAGTGTTATTTAAAAACACTTTAGGCTGATTTCTGCCTTAGACTGTAGTCTCACAAACTGCCTTAGCACCCTGGGCAATGACTGAAAATTTCTCATCTTATTCCACTGTCATTCTCCCACTAGTGATAACACCATGCTTCTAGATCACGCACTGAATTGCCTCATTTCTACTGGAAAAGACTATATGATTCATCTTGGTATCTCCCAAAGGTATTATTTAGTCTTCTGTCCTTAGCAAGGACAGGAGTAATCCCTGAGAGTATTTCTGGATTGCAAATTAATCTAGAATTAGCTAAAACAGAAAACCATGTAGCTTCATTTAAATGTTTCACGGCATAGGATTATTATGTGTTTTTATTTCAAAAGGGTTTTTAATATTTGCTGAATTGTCCACACTAGGAAATATAATTATGAATTAATAAGCATATCTCTATTGGAAGTTGCCTCCTTTGTCAGCCTGTAGGAGCAGCTTACTGAGAGGCTGACTTGACTTTGAACTTCCAACAATATCTGGATTTACAATAATAAAACACAGTGTGTTTTATTGTGGCCCTAAACCATGATGTACCTGTAAACACTAAATGATTGGGCCAATAATATGTAAATTCTGAGGTAATGCTATAAAGCATGGTAAATATTTAACTGAAATATCAAACCACCTTCCTTAAAATCTTCTATCTGAATGACAGGGAAGGAGTTTGGTTAATTTCCTTGTAATTCTATCAGTGGCCCTTAATTAATGATAAATAAGAGAAAACACACATTGTGCTGAAACATTCAATCATGCTGATCCCAGTTTTTCATCTCTTCTTTGGATACCAAAAAGCAAAAGCATTGTTTATTCCTGAATTCAAAAGAAATAAAATCTTCCTACTATGTGCCTATTAGGTTTTTCCATGGTGCCAGAGGCTATATAACCATAAGCAAACCTATAGCTTTATGTAACCCTTGCAGCCTTTCAAAAAAGCATGGTTAAGAGCAGAGTGATGACCCATAGTTCTGCGAGGTAATTCTTAATATGGCCCAGCCTTGATTCCATAATCTTGTCACAAAAATGACAACAACTTAACATTTATTATATGCTTCCTATGTGCCAGGTACAATACTAAGCCCTTTTCACAGATTAGCTAATTCAAACTTCACCTTAACCTCATGAAATAGGAACTATTATTACTGCATTTCCCAGATAGAAAACTGAAGTTAAAAAAAAAAAATGAGGGGCGCCTGGGTGGCTCAGTCGTTAAGCATCTGCCTTCGGCTCAGGTCATGATCCCAGGGTCCTGGGATTGAGCCCTGCATTGGGCTCCCTGCTCAGCGGGAAGCCTGCTTCTCCCTCTCCCACTCCTCCTGCTTGTGTTTCCTCTCTCGCTGTCTCTCTGTCAGATAAATAAATAAAATCTTTAAAAAAAAAAAAAATGAAGTACTTAATTCCCACGATGTAAGAGTTGGACTCAATCATAAGACTCTAAATCCCATGTTTTTCCTACTTCACTGTACTCCAGATCTTGTAACCTTTAATCTCCTTCCAATGTGGAGTAACAGAATTGGGCTAATGGATGTAGACCTTCTAAAGTAAGTGCGGTGCTTAACATCTGATGTGAGAGTTAGATGTGACACCAAAAGCATAAGCTACAAAAGAAATAATAAATATATTGGACCTCATCAAAGTTAAATATAAAGACACCAACAACAAAGTGAAAGCCAATTCACAGAATGGACAAAAATATT
Source organism: Mirounga leonina (assembly GCF_011800145.1). NCBI lineage: Eukaryota > Metazoa > Chordata > Mammalia > Carnivora > Phocidae > Mirounga > Mirounga leonina. Next base: position 11,925,047 of record NW_023270426.1, read on the forward strand.
TGCAAATCATGTATCTGATAAAGGTCTAGTATCCAGAATATATAAAGATTTCTTACAACTCGATAATGAAAACAACACATTTAAAACTAAGCAAAGGTGGGGACACCTGGGGGGCTCAGTCAGTTTAAGCCTCTGACTCTTGATCTCAGCTCAGGTCTTGATCTCAGGGTCATGAGTTCAAGCCCTGCACTGGGCGCCACACTGGGTGTGGAGCCTACTTTAAACAAACAAACAAATAAATAAATGCAAAGGATATGAATAGGGTTTTTTTCTCCAAAGATATGTAAATGGCCAATAAGATGCAATATGGTGCTCCACATTAGTCATAAGGAAAAAGAAAAGTAAAACAACAATGAGAGAAAAAATCCCATAATGAGGTAGGTACCACTTCACACTTACAAGAATGACTATACTCAAAAAGACAGAAAATGACAAGCGTTGGCAAGCATGCAGAGGAATCAGAACACTTCTACAAAAGTTGGTGGAAATGTAAAATGGTAGGACCACTTTAGAAAATAGTTTAGTGGTTCCTCAACAGGTTAAACATAGAGTTTAACAATATGACCCAGCAATTCCACTCCTTAGTATATAACGAAGAGAATTAAAAACCCATGTCTATGCGAAAAACCTGTACATGGATATCATAATAGCCATCTGGAAACAACCCAAATGTCCATCTACTGATGAATAAAATGTGGCTTGGCCACAGAATGGAATATTAATTGGATAAAAGAAAAAGGAATGAAGTACTATTCTATGCCACAACGTAAATGAAAGAAACTAGTCACAAAAGGCCACATGATTCCATTTTTCAAGAAAGATTTTATGAATTAATTTGAGAGAGAGAGCACGCACAAGCAGCAGGGAGGGGCTGAGGGAGAAGCAGACTCCGTGCTGAGCAGGGAGCCCGATGCAGGGCTCGATCCCAGGACCCTGGGATCACGACCTGAGCTGAAGGCTGACACTTAACCCACTGAGCCACCCAGGTGCCCCAACATGATTCCATTTAAATAAAATGTCTAAAATAGGTAAAGCCACAGAGATAAAAGATTTATGGTTCCCAGGGGCTAGAAGAAAGTATAATGGGATTGACTACTAATGGTTACAGGGTTTCTTTTTGTCATGATGAAAATGTTCTGGAATTATTGGTGATAGCTGTACAACCTGAACCATTGAACTGGAGACTTTGAAAGAGTAAATTTCATGGTATATGTCAAAAAGCTGTTATTGAAAAAAAAGCTAATGAAAGATTTTAAAAAATCATTCTTTTTTTTTTTTTAAAAACTCATGCTCTGTAAGTACAAAGCATAAATGTAATTTTTCCATGACAGACAAACTGGCCTCTTGATTTTCAAAAGGAATGACACATTTTTATTAAACTAGATATTATAGATCAGTATTTTCTTTATTTGCCATTTAACTTTTTTTTAAAAAGATTTTATTTATTCATCAGAAGGGGGTGCTGTGTGTGCATGCTGGGTGAGGGGCAGAGGGAGAGGGAGAGAGAGAACCTCAAGCAGACTCCCTGCTGAGCACAGAGCCCAACACAGGGCTCGGTCTCACCACCCTGAGATCATGACCTGAGCCAAAATCAAGAGTCAGATGCTTAACTGACTGAGCCACAGGTGCCCCTAGGATTTTATTTTTTTAAGTAATCTCTACTCCCAACGTGTGACTCGAACTCACAATCCCGAGATCAGGAATTGCACACGCCATTTAACTTTTTGAAAACATTTCCCTTTCATCTTTTCCCTGAAACTCTGCCAGGTTAAGGTAAAGATGTGGGAGAATAAGTTAATAATAAGAAAGGGTTTGAGCCAGGGGCCCATAAGACCGCCCCACACTGAGAGATTCACTAGATGCACTCACAGAACTCAGCATACAGTAGTACACAAGGGTAAGATTTACTACAGTGACATAGTAAACTGGGTCATAATGGGAAAAGATGCAGGTGGAGTCTGGGGGAATCCATGTATAAGCTTCCTTATGCCCTTTCCCTACCATGAAGGGTCACAGAGAATAAATAACCCTCTTCCCCAAGCAAGGAAAATGTAACAACAAGTATATAATGTTTCTGACCAGGGAAGCCCTGCAGCGAGGTGGGATCCACAGTTTTTATTGGAGGCTGGTCACATAGGCACCCTCTGCCTAGACATGCTCCAAATGGAATCTCCCAGAAGGAAAGCAGATGTTGAGCATAAATCATATTGCTTGCACAGCCTAGGCCCAGTGAGCCACTTTTATCAGCCTGGGAAAAGTGGGAACACCCCCAAAACCTAAGTTCCCAAGGATCAAGTTAAACCCAAGTTCCCAAGGATCAAGCTTGCAAATACGCCTTTCTAAGAAGACCTGTCCCAGGTTTGCTACAGTAACTCTATTCTGCAGAGGGGTGGAAAACCAGGACCTCAAAACCACCGTCCAATGAAACACAGATTCTTGAGGGAAAGACAAAGAGGACTAAGAAGCTCTGGAAGGGTTAGCAGGGATTCAAGGCCAAGGAGACACCATAAGGTTTGGCTCCTAGATCTAAAGTCTACCCATATCCATGACCTGGGAAAAGCTGGACTGGTTCAAGGAATAGCCTTAGGGTCAGTTAGGCCTGATCACTTTGAAGTGATCCCAGGATTTTCTAGCTTCACTCCTAGTTCCTACCACCATCCTCACCTTCCACTCTCTAGTCCTCCAGGTGAAGGCACCCCACCCCCCCTTAGTGCTTTCCTGGAATTGGTGTGTCTTTCACAGGAGAGATAAAATGACAGAGAGACGAAGTGCAAAGGTCTCTGACCTTTACCTTCCACCTGTGGTATTCAAGAAAGAATCCTCACAGATGTGCAGATGTTGAAACAGTTTATCACCAAGAACAGAGTTCATGAAACACTTACCAGCCCAGGTGCCCCTGTAGCCCAGATGTAAAGGTCACAGGGACAACCCTGAGAAATAAACCCTAAGCAGGGGGGACCTCGTGTCATCCTTTTCTCTCCTGCAAATGCTTAGTAAGAATTTATCTCATGGAAGACTGGAAGGATTTACTTGCTGCCTGAACTCTTTTGGGAGTCGGTAACCACCACAAATCAAGTAGAATATATTTGAAAAATAAAGTGGAAGAGGTATCTTTTTTTTCCCCCTGGAATATATTTCTGTTACATAAGAATTATTTAATTTTGACCAGTGAGTTACAAAATGCATCATTACAGGGCAGGACTCAAAGCGCATGCCATGCGCGAGACCAGTTTAGGTTTCTGCGGCTGCTTGGAATCGCTAAGACTTTCTACTTTCTCTGTATCTTTTTCTTTTATCACGGGTTCATCATTTTCCTTCTACTTCTTTCTTTCTTTCTTTTCTTTCTTTCTTTCTTTCTTTCTTTCTTTCTTTCTTTCTTTCTCTCTCTCTCTCTCTCTCTTTCTTTCTTTCTTTCTTTATTAAAATATTTATTCCACCTCTTTTTATAGTAGTAAAAGACAAGAAAGGACCAAGTGCCTTAGAACTAGATATGCCCTAAGTTTGGTATATCCAAACAATGGAATAACACGTAGCTTTCACCCATCAGCCTCCTCCACTTTCCCCCTTTCCCTCACTCTCATCTCCCCCAAACAATTAGAAACTGACTGGAATTTCAAAGCATTCAAATATCTGCAGCCAACTGTTTTCTTTGACAATTTCATTTCTCCGATTACCCAGATATAAGATGGTATCTCACTAACAGATGATTTCTAATAAAAATTCCTGCATGTTAGCATATGCGTGTACCTGTGTCTTCCACATGAATAGTTTTTTTTAAATGGTCCCTTCCATAAATATTAAAGTTCATGAAAATCAGTAAATTCTTTTTTGCTAAGTTGTACTTTTAGCCCTATGAAAAAATAGACAGTAAATTCTTATTTAGCAGCCACCTTTCAAAATCTTCAAAGCTCTGCCTTCAAGATCAGGCAGCTATATAGGAAAATCAGAGTTTCCCAGAATCAGACTTGGTAGCCCCCATGATTGGCTTGACAGAGAGGGAGGAGACATTCCTGGCAGAGATCAGTCACCCAGGGAGGGACCCTGCATCTAACTATCCACGTTTAATCTACACAGAAAGTCAAACTGTCTTGAATCTAAGAAAGTCAACTTAGATAACAAGACACAACAGATGAACCATTAGCAGGTAAGCCTGTCCCCAAGATAATAATAGCCTTCCATTTCATTTGCCTTCCAGTGAGGCAGGGTTTTACTAGGACTAAAAGAGAAGTTTTCTCTGAAAAGCTGAAAAAATTGCTTCCTCCAGAAAATTAAAAAGTTAATTTGATATCAAATAGCGTTAAGTAGACTTTAAAATAGGTAACAATCCTATGTCTCTCAGGCCTTCCCTGAACCATCGTGGGTTCTATGGAAAGGTGATAATCTGGAGCGTACTCAGAGATCTGAGAGCATGAGTGAACATGCAGATCTCTGTCGGCTGTGCAAGAACCAGGGCTATTAGTCTGCAGAAGCAAAGCTCAGAAGCCAGGTGGGGAGAATAGGGCATTGGAGGGTCAACTCAGATATTTAAAGGTTTGTCATGTGGTAGAGTCAGTGTATATGGCCCAAAGGGCTAAAAAAGAACAACTAAGAGAGAAGAGATGACATTCCAATCATCGTAAAAGAGAACTTGGAACAATCAGAATTCCCAAGGATGAACTGGACTGCTATGAATGATAATGAGTTCCCTGTAACCAGAGGCATTCAAGCTTTTGATAAATTCGTTCAACTTCTGCATTCCTTTATCAAGTGTTCACTCTAGAGGCTCAACACTGGCTACACAGAGGTGAATGAAATGGTTATGATTCCTGCTCTTATCCAACTGAGAGTCTGGTGAGGTGATTTGCTCAGAGGTAGACTCTGAGGGAATCGCTAGAGAGGACTCAAAACATACAACCAGACAGGACCTGTCAAGTTTTTCTGAATCTCAGGAAACATCCCATGAAACAAAGCCATGGGTTTTTCTACATTTGGAGAGCCCCAAATGTGGAATGAGCCAGCCAGATTAATAACTCTTAGCTATGGAACAGCTTTCAGCTAGCTTAGAGAATATTTGGGAGACTGTTGGGATTAGGGCTTTAAACTTTTAACTGTGGGTCTCCAAAGTACCTTAAGGAAGAAGCCTCAAATCCATTTTCCTAAAGTGAACTCAGAATCATCCTTTTGCTCTTGGTGACAGTTCTTGTAACTTAGAGTTACATATGCTTTATGGTTAGAAGATATTTGGCCTTTGGAAAAATGGAATGACAGTATTTTATAATTAGGAACATCACATAAGGCTGGTACACACTGAAGAAACAGACGAAAAATTATTCTTTTTAATGGTTTGCATTTATTCTCACAATTAATTCCTTAACACACAATGCTGATTAAGTACAATCTAGTCTTGCCTATTAGTTATAATTAGTGAAGTTCATTTTCTAATCACTTTGGTAATCAGCACATTTCAAGATATGATCATTTTACCTTAATCTTAATTTCACAACTGTGATCTTGGACTGGATCACCTGATGATTTGGAAAGATCACCTGTTGTAAGTACAAGGCCCCTTCGGGTTTGCCTAACTTGACCAGGGGGCAGAGGTGAGAAGCTTTGGGAAAATTCCAGGAAGTTCGCTTTAGTGAACCTCCCAGAATAGCTCCAGGCAACACAGAATTCACAAACATGTCTTCATGGAAAATAAACTGGCACTAACAAAAGCTCCTTTCACTTTTTTTTTAAAGCATATTTTAAATACTAAGACTAATCAAAAAAAAATCTATTAGCAAATTATGTATTAATCAATGCTAGAATGCTAAAAGCTTAAAAAACAAGAAAAAGAACAAGGTCAGGGACTAAAAAGTCATAAGCAGCAGGAGAGACCTTGTCACTCAGTTTCCAGAACAAGAAGGAATGCTTTATAGAAACTTCTAGATACAGACCTGTTTTACCTAGTACTTAAAGAGAAAGGTTTACTATCAAATAGAACAGTGATACTTTACATTATTATACAGTTTTCTAACCATATTCTTGAGCAGACCATATCTCTGCTGCTGGTTAGGCTCAGACAATTAAATACTGAGATAACCCTATGACCCCTAGTCATACACACGCACAGGATCACAAACTAATAAATCACAGAAGTAAGATAATAAGGATCACAGGGCTAACAGTAAATTGGCAAGTTTTCAGTTCATTGTTAGGCTTTCAAAATCTAACAAAACACACTGTTTGGCATACTTAGCCGAGGGTCACTATTTCCTAACAGTGGAACCAGCCAGAGAGAAAATCAAAAGTGTAGGTGTGGGTCCTTGAATCAGGTTTCAGGCCCAACCCTGTCCCAGTATTAGCCCTCTCCTCTGGCGTTTTCCCTTGCATCTTGCCTTTTCCTCTGTCTGTGGGGCTTCTGCCAACATGCCCAGTGGGGCTCCAGGCCATCCATGTGCCTTCCGATCGCCCCACCCCAAGTGGAAAGAAGTCTTCTCTCCAAGTATGACAGTTCTTTCAGCCAACTCAGAAAGCCTGGCTTCATGAGTGAAGAGGCCCACCAATAAGAAATTTACAGCTAACGAATCTAAGAACTGGCAGAACCAGGAAGTACTGATAAATACCAGCGAGACAGATATTCTCAGCCTTCTGGTCCAAGGAGGTGATTCTCCTCTCTCTAGGTGGGATCCCTGCTGCTCAAGAACACATCCAGCATGCTGAGACTAGGACAACCTTCAGTGGTTTCTTCTCTGAGGCATAATCTCTATGGTACTACAGGCCCACAATCTACTACCAGTGAATCTGAGGTAGAAAGAGCCTGACACCACACAACTTTTATAACTTTGCTAGCAGAACCTGAAGTGAAGTGATGTGAGACCCAAAGCAACATCTATTTATCTCACTCAGTGGGAATATTCACACGTTTAGCTGAAGAAATCTTATCTGATTGAATCACAAGCTGGGGATATTTTGTAACACACAGCATACGTGTTTCCTAAAATCCAAAAATCCCTCTGTATCCAAAACAGATCTGGCCCCACGGGTTTTGGATCAAGGCCTGGGCATCTGTAGTAGCTTCAAAATTAATTCCAGAGTTTTCGTTCACTATTTCCCTCGGGGGGCTGAATGAATTATACAGGATATTGTGGCTAAAAGGAAAAGGTCACATATAGAAACCAGAAGTCCTCATAATTTAGTGGGGAATTTAATGGGAGGGGAGTACTTTTAGAGTGCCAGGGGTTAGGGCAGAGTCTCCCCCAAAGCCCTAGAGAAGACAATATTTACCCCTTAGCAGTCTCATCTCTTTGTCTACCTTTGGCTAATACTCACCCAGGAAGGAAGAGTACAGAGAGGGAAATCCATTCCTGAATTCAGTGGGGAGCTCACCATAGGGTAAGAACTGCCTTCACCATACAAACAAGTTTTTAAATGATGATTTGATTCCCTCACTAAGCCAGAAAAGTTTGCTTATGGAGTAGCAAAAGCAATAGAATCCACAATATGGAATAAGCTCACTTTTATGAGCCAGCCTTGGAATCCAAATTCTTTTTACATTACTCTTTTACACGAGAAAATATATTCTGCATACAAATGCCATGTGGAACACGATGCATTTCCAAGTTGGATGCTAGCTGTAATATGTAGTGTTCTTCTAAGCATCATCACTTATTGTCCAAGAAATATTTATTGGGCACTTTTATTAACAGGTTCTAGGAACAGAAGGTTCACTGTTGAGACATGAGGGAGAAAGATGAGAGGGGGAGAAATGTAATACAGATTAAAGTAAACATCTCTCGATGTAAAATCAAGTACTCAATAAAGTCACAGTTTTCTAGTTATAATTCTATACATCCAAAGTCTCCTAAGATGAGTTTCATCTTTTTTTTTTTTTTAAGATTTTATTTATTTATTTGAGACAGAGAGAATGAGAGACAGAGAGCATGAGAGGAAGGAGAGTCAGAGGGAGAAGCAGACTCCCTGCTGAGCAGGGAGCCCAATGCGGGACTTGATCCCGGGACTCCAGAATCATGACCTGAGCTGAAGGCAGTCGCTTAACCAACTGAGCCACCCAGGCGCCCCAAGATGAGTTTCATCTTACTTAAAAGCAGCTGCATATTTTCTGATCCAGAGTTTGACATGCTAAAAGTTTCACAGTGATTAACATAAAAGCCTCCAAATCTTCACAAGTGTAAGAAACTTTCTAATTACATATATTTATCCTCCAAGTTCTGCTAGTAAGAAGGAAGCTACCCAGGGGCACCTGGGTGGCTCAGTCATTAAGCGTCTGCCTTCGGCTCAGGTCATGATCCCGGGGTCCTGGGATCGAGCCCCGCATCGGGCTCCCTCCTCAGCGGGGAGTCTGCTTCTCCCTCTCCCACTCCCCCTGCTTGTGTTCCTGCTCTCGCTGTCTCTCTGTCAAATAAATAAATAAAATCTTCAAAAAAAAGAAAGAAAAAGAAAGAAAGAAAGAAGCTACCTGGAAAAGAACAATTTACAAAGTCTCAGTAGAATAAAAGCATCATTTTCCCAAAAGTGAGACATGGAGCACTATTTGAATCTTAAAACAACAGTGCTGAAGTTCATCATTAAAAAAAAAAAATTCCAACTTGCCAAAAGAAGATGGAATGTTAATGTCTGATCAGATAGCTGCAGTCCACATTTTTAGAAAACCTGTCTCAACATTCTACATACCAACCTTCCAAAAACAATAGTCTAGTGCTATTGAAATGCCAAGGTTAAATTTTCTAAGTGGAAACCAAAAAAATAACAGCTACCTTCCCTGAAATCAGGAAATCCCAGTATCCCACAACACAACCCAAGGAAACAAAGCCTTGGACTTACACGCATCCTTTTTTTTTTTTTAAAGGATTTTATTTATTCATTTGTCAGAGAGAGAGAGAGTGAGCACAAGCAGGGGAAGTGGCAGGCAGAGGGAAAAGCAGACTCCCCGCTGAGCAGGGAGCCTGATGCAGGACTCGATCCCAGGACCCTGGGATCATGACCTGAGCCGAAGGCAGATGCTCAACTGACTGAGCCACCCAGGCATCCCAGGCATCCTTTTCACGATAGTAGTATTTGGTAGAAGGGAAGCAAAAAGAGCAAAGGCCTTACTTCTCCACAAGGCAGCTCTCAGGAGGGTAGTTGAAGGCACCAGGGTCAACAGAAATGGGAAGCTGTATGTAGAAAGCACATAGAAGAATTACGTGCTTGTTACCTTAGCCCAGATTGCATCAACCATTAATGCCAAGGACAGAAAGTCAGTCCATACTTGATGTTACTCCCCTGAAGGAACAACAAAGAAATAACCAAGTTTTGAAATGAATCATGGGCATATGCAACTCCCTCTCTACTTCGAGATTTCTAAATGCAATGACAAATCCCCAGGGATAGAAATGCCAGCCTGGAAAGCAATAATCAGGATCCTCAAGAGTAGCAGAATAAGGTCTGGGAGGTGTGGATTCTGTACTTGATGAGGTCTTTCACTGGGGAAATTTGGACAATGTGGAAAATTTGGAAGGTCATTAACTAGGAAAGTGAAATCAATCCAGTAGGCCTTTGTTCAGTGTCTCGAATTATGAGACACTAATTTGGCACTGAAGGGAGAATTACAAAGATGTCCAACACATCACCTCCATCTCTTTGGGGAGGTAAGCCTCTACACATATAACCATAAATTGAGTATTGTGTGTTATAATAACAAAAGCTAATTGCTAATACTCATGAGACATCCATTACATGCCACACTCCATTCTAAAGGGGTTTCCATGTTTTATCTAATTATCACAACCACTCCATGAGACAGATACTATTATTCTGCTATTTTACAGTGAGAAAACTGAAGCTCAGAGACATTGAGTAACTTACCTAATGTCACACAGCTCCTAAGTGGTATATCAGTGATCTAAACCCAGGCTCCAGAGGCCATTTACCCCTGCCCACTACACAGTAGAGCATGCAAAGGATTCTAATTCTGTCTGTGGTAAATTATGGGGGCAGGATGAGGTAGAGAGGTGGGGAGAGAAGAGGGACCTTCCAGAAAGTAAGGGCAATTGAGGTGTGTGGTGCCTCAATGAACACAATATAACCTCCCACAAAATAACTGGGTCCCCTAGACCTAGTTTCCTTATCGCCGAGCAAGACTCATGAGTTTCTCTCTCAGGTCCCTTTGAATCTTTTAATCACTTCAGAACTCAATGTCACCTCTTGGGACATCACCAGAGACAGTACAAAAAGAGCTTGGAAGAAAACAAGTGAATAACAGCTATGTGACATTAGCAGAGTTGTGTACCTTTTCTGAATCTTAGTTTTCTTCATTGACTCGATGGAATAATCTTCATAAGGTTGTTGTAGAGATTCAGTAGTCTACACAGTGCCTGGCAGATAGGGGGCACTCGATTAAATTTAATCTCTACTTGCCCCCTTCCTTTTGCTTTAATTGCAAAAAAATCTCACAAGTTATTGAACTCCCCTGAACCTTAGATGAGGGACTTGGATGTGTGACTGGCTACACATTAGTAGAATACCCTTTGGAGGGAGATTAAAAAATAAAAGATAGGATATTTGAGGCCATCAAATATTTTCTAAAATATCTGCAAGGTTTAAATTTGCAAATGCATCCATTTTATATTAAAACACTTTGTCCTTCTCCTGATCTCCTTCATTACCCAACTCAACTACCTTACTGAAGTCACGTGATAAACTGGAAACCAAGAGGTGAAGACTTGTACTATTTATAAGCCATGATTCATATGGCCTAGGAAGCTTTCAACATTCCTTAAGTCATGCAAAAATATAGTTTAATTAAAAGAATGAAGAACTTTGTAATGTTACATACTGAAATAAATGTGAATGGAAGTTGACAATAAAGTCCTATCCAAAAACACCTGCCATAATTTGAAATTTTATTACCAAAGATTAAGTAAAGATAGAGATCATGACACATACCCATAGAAAAGAGTAGACAGATGTCATATTGATATCCAAGAGAAAAAAAGAGTATACAAACAGAGGTTTTGTTTCTTCTTTCATTAACTCAGAATACATTTTTTTAATTAGCGCTGGCTCAAGAGATTTGAGACTTTTCGTCCCTTTTTACTTCTTTTTAACTAAGGTTTAACTTACATACATTAAAGTACGCCAATCTTAAGTGTACATTCAGTTAATTTTTACATATGCATTCACCTATGTAACCATCTCCCAGATCAATATATAGAACATTTCCAGCACCCCTGAACATTCTCTATCCCCTTTTCAGATACGAAAAGGTAACTTCTATCCACACTTTTAAATACAGCACTGTAACAAAAATAGGCAATGGTCAATGAGAAAGTAAAGGAGCCCTAAACCTAACTTGTGTCTTCTGGTGTGTGCTAGAGTTTTTCATTACAAAGAATACTCATGGGCAGTTTAGTAACCAAGAGATACCCAAGACTCTAACGATTTTGCTCAGTGGATGATAAACTGAAAGCCACAGCCTGGGACATTCTTACTCTGGAAGAGTCAAATGACCCATTTCTTTCTTCTAGAGGAAAATGATTAAAGAACGCATTGGGAGAATTAAGCCAGACTGTTTGCAAACTCCGTGTCAATATGAATGACTCATAAGTGACTCAAATTCTGCTTTGTGGTTAGCCAAGCCAAGATAGGTAATAACCATGAGTCAGTTAGGGCCAAACTCTTGATTGGATCATGAAGCCATCAATTGTGCACAGAGATGCCTCTGATTTGACATCAATGGAGCATGAACTTTGTTTTCTAACTGTGATAATTTGACATTCTTGCATACATTTCTTTTTTGCAATACATTTCTTTTCAAATTTTTTATTTAAATCCTAGTTAGTTAACATACAGTGCAATGTTGGTTTCAGGAACAGAATTCAGTTGTTCATCACTTACATATAATACTCAGTGCTCATCATAAGTGCCCGTCTTACTACCCATCACTCATTTAACCTATCCTCCCACCCATCTCCCCTCTAGCTATCCTCAGTTTGTTCTCTATTGTTAAGAGTCTCTCTCTCTTTTTTTTAAGATTTTATTTATTTGACAGAGAGAGAGAACGTGACAGAAGGAACACAAGCAGGGGGGGAGGGGGAGAGGGAGAAGCAGGCTTTCCGCTGAGCAGGGAGCCCGATGCGGGGCTCCATCCCAGGACCCTGGGATCATGACTTGAGCGAAGGCAGACGCACTCAACGACTGAGCCATCCAGGCGCCCGAAGAGTCTCTTATGGTTAATTTCCCTCTCACCTTTTCTTCTTTCCCCCTGCCCAAATGTTCACCTGTTTTGTTTCTTAAGTTCCACATATGAATGAAATCATATGGTGTTTGTCTTTCACTGATGGACTTATTTCACTTAGCATAATACAGTCTAGCTCCATCCATGTCATTGCAAGTGGCAAGATTTCATTCTTTTTGATGGGTGAGTAACAGTCCATTGTGTATGTGTGTGTGTGTGTATACACACATACCACATCTACTTTATACATCAGTCGATGGACATTTAGGCTCTTTCCATAGTTTGGCTAATGTTGATGATGCTGTTATAAACATTGGAATGCATGTACCCCTTCAAATCTGTATTTTTTTTATCTTTTGGATAAATACCTAGTGGTGTAATTCCAGGAACATGGGGTAGTTCTACTTTCAACTTTTTGAGGAACCTCAATACTGTGTTCCAGAATGGCTGCCCCAGTTTGCATTCAATAGGTGCAAGAGGGTTCCCCTTTCTCCACATCCTCACCAACACCTGTTGTTTCTTGTGTTGTTAATTTTAGCCATTCTGACATGTGTGAGGTGGTATCTCATTGTGGTTTTGATTTGTATTTCCCCGATGATAAGTGATGCTGAACATCGTTTCATGTGTCTGTTAGCCATCTGAATGTCTTCTTAGGGAAAATGTCTATTCATATCTTCTGCCCATTTCTTAACTGGATTATCTGGTTTGAAGATGTTGAGTTTGGTAAGTTCTTTATAGATTTTGGATACTAACCCTTTATTAGATATGTCATTTACAAATATCTTCTCTCATTCCCTAGTCTTTTAGTTTTGTTCATTATTTCCTTCACTGTGCAGAAGGTTTTTATCTTGATAAAGTCCCAACAGTTCATTTTTGCTTTTGTTTCCCTTGCCTCCAGTGACATGTCTAGTAAGTTGCTATGGCCAAGGTCAAAGAGGTTGCTGTCTGTGTTCTCCTCTAGGATTTTAATGCTTTCCTGTCTCACATTTAGGTCTTTCATCCATTTTGAATTTTTGTGCATGGCATAACAAAGTGGTCCAGTTTCATTCTTCTGCATGTGGCTGTCCAGTTTTCCCAATACCATTTGTTGAAGAGACTGTTTTTCCATTGGATATTCTTTCCTGCTTTGTCAGAGATTAGGTGGCCATATAGTTATGGGTCCAACTTCTGGGTTTTCTATTCTGTTCCATTGATCTATGTGTCTGTTTTTGTGCCAGTACCATCTGTCTTGATCACTACAGCTTCGTAATGTAGCTGGAAGCCCAGAATCGTGATGCCTCCAGCTTTTTTTTTTCCAGGATTGCTTTGGCTATTCAGGGTCTTTCGTGGTGCCATGCAAATTTTAGGATTGTTTGTTCTAGGGCTGCGAAAAACTCTGGTGGTACTTTGATAGGGATTGCATTAAATGTGTAGATTGCTTTGGTTGCCTAGACATCTTAACAATGTTTGTTCTTCCAATATATGAGCATGGAATGCTTTTCCATTTCTTCGTGTCCTCTTCAATTTCTTTTATAAACGTTCAATAGTTTTCAGTGTACAGATCTTTTACCTCTTTGGTTAGATTTATTCCTAGGTATCTTATGGTTTTTGGTGCAATTGTAAATAGGGTTGATTCCTTCATTTCTTTTTCTGCTGCTTCGTTATTGTTGTATAGAAATGCAACATATTTCTGTACGCTGATTTTAAATCCTGTGACTTTGAATTCACATATTAGTTCTAGCAATTTTTGGGTGGAGTCTTTCATGTTTTCTACATAGAGTATCATGTCCTCTGGAAATAGCGAAGAGTTGACTTCTTCCTTGCAATTGGGATGCCTCTTATTTCTTTTTGTTGTCTGACTGCTGAAGCTAAGACTTCTAGTACTCTGTTAAATAGTAATGGTGAGAGTGGATATCGCTGTCTTGTTCCTGACCTTGGAGGAAAAGCTCTCAGTTTTTCCCCACTGATGGTGATACTAGCTGTGGGTCTTTCATATTTGGCCTTTATGATGTTGACTTATGTTCCATCTATCCCTACTTTGTTGAAGGTTTTTTTATCAAGAATGGATGCTATATTTTTTTTGCATCTATTGAGAGGATTATACGGTCCTTATCCTTTCTTTTGTTAATGTGGTGTATCATGTTGATTGATTTGTGAATATTGAACCACCTGTGTAACCCAGGAATAAATCCCACTTGACTATGGTGAATAATTCTTTTAATGTATTGTTAGATCGGATTTGCTAGTATCTTGTTGAGAATTTTTGCACCCATGTTCGTCAGGGATATTGGCCTGTAATTCTCCTTTTTAGTGGGGTCTGTGTCTGGTTTTGGAATCAAAGCAATGCTGGATTCATATGACTTTGAAAGTTTTCCTTCCATTTCTATTTTTTGGAACAGTTTGAGAAGAATAGGTATTAAGTCTTCTTGAAATGTCTGGTAGAATTCCCCTGGGAGGCCATGTGGCCCTGGACTTTTGTTTGTTGGGAGATTTTTAATTACTGATTCAATTTCTTTGCTGGTTATGGGTCTGTTCAAATTTTCTATTTCATCCTGTTTCAGCTTTGGTAGTTTGTAGGTTCCTAGGAATTTGTCCATTTCTTCCAGATTGCACAGTCTGCTGACATTTGAGACTTTTCTTGCTCCTTGAGGTAGACCTGTATTGCTATATGCTTCCCTCTTAGGACCACCTTTGCTGCATCCTAAAGGTTTTGGACCGTTATGTTTTCATTTTCATTTGCTCCCATTTACTTTTTTATTTCTTCCTTAATGCCCTGGTTAATCAATGCATTCTTTAGTAGGATGTTCTTTAAACTCCATGTATTTGTGGTCTTTCCAAATTTTTTCTTGTATTTGACTTCAAGTTTCATAGAGTTGTGGTCTGAAAATATTTTTCTGCAACACATTTTTTTCTGGTAACTTTCAGGTCATTTAGTAAAAGTTGGGAATACAATGAGTGACAGAGCGTGGTCTACTGGGCAGCAAGGCAATCAGATCCAAGAGTTTGGTTCATGCTTAATCTAAACACCTGAGCTAATACAATATTTTAGTTTGGTCAAACTATAGATTGACTGTCAGTAAGTTTTCCAAACAGGGACACCTTTAAAAGGGGACCCTACTGTAAATAAGCCATAATAGTGTGACTAAACCAGGACTCTCTCAAGCAAATGAGAATGTACAGTCACCCTAGCTATCATAAGCCTTCACAAGCCTCAGAGTTCATATTGATTACCTCTTAATTCCAATGACTTCTTTACTATTAAACTAAGGCTTTTATGGTGGCAAAGACATTTGAGAGAGGAAAAAACCTAGGACACATGAGAGATTACAGATGAGATCTAGCAAGTTAAACATATCAATGTCACTGATCTAAGGATGGAGCCTTAGCTTCTGATACAAGGATATCAGCCTGAAGAGGGTTGAGGACTCAGAGGGGAATAGATGTTACACCTTCTACCGCTTTAGTAATACCTTCTCGCACATGACATAATACTCCACACACTGTGGGTTGTCATTAAATAATGAGGGCTGATGATCTAAGGGAGGGCAGTAGTCTCCCTTTGTCAAAATACTATTCTGGTCAAGAATAACATGATGATGATAATCAACAGTTTAAATGAATTGAGTGTTTACTAGGTACCTGGCATGCTTTACTAATTCCTTTACATACATTAGCTTTCTAAATTCCCCAGCGATCCTATAACATAGATACTGCTGCTATTCCTATTTCTCCTCCCAGATGAGGAAATGGAGTTTTACAGGAGGTAAGCCAGGTGTCCAAGGTGGTCAAGTGTGTATTAGGACTCTTAGATCAGTCCGAATCTCAATCACTTCACCTCACTTCATCCCTGCCCCTCCCCTGCCGGGACTCTTTTGCTGCAGGGCAAATTCCCTGAAGGAGCTCCCACAAGGGGGGTTGTTTACTGAAAGGACACCATGGACAATCCCTCAGACTCAGAAGGGGCAGAAGAACAAATACTGTAGGACTGCATGAACAGTGCATAGCACCTACTACTAATTTATACATTTTTTCGAAATCTGGAGGCTTGGGATTCTATAGGACCAAGCATTTCCAATGTCTGAATCTCCCTCTAATGTGTGTTTTACTAACGAGCTTATTATTTATCTTTTTGATAAAAAGGAAAGTTGAACTTTTGTTTCTTGGACTACTACTAAAAACAGAAAATAAATTCTGATTTGAATCAGCGTGGGATCAAAACACACAGGGAAACATTCTGTTTTCACCTGGTAGGCTTTTAAAGGTAGAAGTCTGTAAAAAGAAGCAAAAAGCCGTATAGGAAGGAGGTAAATGCACTTACGTTTCCCCAGTGAATAGATCTGAATAGCTACTCTTGCCTCATGAAATTTATTTAAAACTGTCATTTCACAATAGGTACTTCCAACATTTCTGTGTAAAGCAGTTTCTTCCCCCTTCCCTCTTTTAGTCTCCATAAGATAGAAAGTGATACAGCTGTAACCATGAAGTATACAGCCCTTTCCTTGAGGCCAGCATTCTCTTACTTCAGTGCTGTGTTCCATTAATAGATGCACATTCCAGCACAAAGCACAGTACCTGGACCAGAGCCCAGTGCTGACTTCCAGCCTAGAGCCTTTTCAACAAGTTGTGCGGATATGTAAGGGGGCTAGGTAAGGAGTGGGTATGACTTATGTGTAACCCAAAACAGAAGAACGTGAAGCATCCCATAGCCATCCCCTGCCCCTTCCCACCACCTGATACCCAAGTGTCTGGTCCACGTGTCTGGTTGTGATATACAATTGTGATAGGTTTTGACTCAGGTTCTGTGTATGTACATTTTGTAAATAACCATTTACTGAACTCTTTCCCAGTGGACTATGAACTCACTTACAGCATGTAGGGGCTTATTTATGTTTACATCTCCATCACGCAGAATATAGCTTGGCACATCAAAGGCACCAGAAAAATATTGGTTGGAAGTAAAGAAGGCAGGAAGGCAGGCAGGCAGGCAGGCAGGAAGGAAAGAACGGACGGACAGACCGCAAAATCTACCTCAAATGAAGGGTCTATTTATAAAATTCAAACAAAAGCAAAGTAAAGCTGTGGTTACTTGAAAATAGAAAAACTTTCTTACTTGCTTGAGGTGTTTTCTGCATTCACTCCTCCCCTGTTCCTCTTTTGCTCTCTTTTTTTGTTAAATAATTCTTAAAAAGGAATGCTACTAGAAAACAAATTGGAAGAAAAGATAACAAAATGCTAATAGGAATTGTCAGAAAGGAATAATAACAAGAAAGTATGTAAAAAGGAATGAAAATTAAAAAAAAACAATAGAAAGTACACAGTAGGTGATATAAAGAAAAAAACGTAACCTGCAGAAACTCCTTGAATAATTAAGTATTAACTGCTTCCAAACCGTGTATTAATTGCACAGTGCAGACTGCATCGTCAGAACATTTCCCAGGGAGGAAAAGAGAGCACGCAAAACCTAGACGCAAGGGAAGAGAAGGGCCAGTCCTCATAAGCATGGCATGATTAGTTCCCAAAACAAGCAAAGGAAGTTGCTGTATGGATGTTTCTCTAAGAAAACATGAAAGATTCCCTAACTTTAAATCACTGCCTGTGGATTATAAACAGTGATTCTTGGACTTATTTCAGAGCCAGACCATCTGGGAGTCATGGGACCTCTCTGACCTGTTTGAAACACTTGCAGTCAACTAGCAGACAAGTGATAAGTAGCATGAGCTACTTTTTTTTTTTTAGTTGGAGGTCTGAGGTGGGAGGAATTTGAGTTAAATTTCTTTTTTTCATTCATTCTCTTTTTCCCCTGCAAATTGCAAAAAAAAAAAGAAGAGGAAGGAAGGAAGGAAGGAAGGAAGGAAGGAAGGAAGGAAGGAAGGAAGGAAGGAAGGAAGACTAATACTACTCAACATTAGAACATCCCAGGTCACCTAGAGTTCCAGAAGATCATGGCTGAGCAACACTGGTTGGAAACAACCACCCAATGATTCCTTCATTCATTCAACACATATTTATTGAGCATCTAATAAGAACCAGGCATTGTGGATAGAATGGCAGACACAACACACGAGTCCCTTGTTTTGGGGAAGATTCCAATCTTATGGGAGTAGACAGATAACAAATGGACAGAGAAGATAATATCTCTATAAGACCATCTCCTGCCAACCTCCTCTTCCCTCCTTTTACTCCAGGCACAGTAGAGGACAGGAGACTTCTTGCTGTCCCTAGAATGTGCCGAGCTCAGAGTTGCCTCGACACTTTACCCATGCTCTCCCCACTGGCTGCCAAGCTTTGCACCCAGACTTCACACGCTCCCTCCTTCCCCTCCTTCAATTCAGACACATCACCTGTCAAAGAGGCTTCCTCCGGCTTCCTATGTAAAATAGGCCTCCCTCACTCTCCACCGTTTTCTATTTTATTTTGTTTGTATCTCCCATCTGTTGGAACTGTGTTCTTTATACGCTTACTTTTCTCATTTTCAGTTCCTCCACTAGAATGCAAGACTCACGAACACCATGGGTTTTGCCTGTATTGTTCACTTGTATATCACATGCATTTAGAACAGTGCTGTTAGAAATGCTCATTTATTCACATCCACATTGACCAAGTATCTAAAGTCAGAGGTCCTCATCCATTATTACCATCTGCACTACGGTAGCCAGTCTTCAGAGACGGTCCCCAGTGAACTGTATTCCTGCTATTCACACCTTGAATGTGGGCTGGCCCTGTGGCTCACTCTTGACCATGAGAAAGCAGCAGAGGTGAAGCCGCCTGACGTCCAAGGTTATCACATAAGAAGCCTTGCAGATTCCCCCTTAGCATTATAGAACACGTGCTCTGGAGGAAGCCAGGCACCAAGTAAGAAGTCTAAGGATACTGAGATGGCCATGTTGTACGGAAGCCCAGACTAGCCATGTGGTGGGCCATGGCGGGAGACGAAATGCTCAGCTAGTCCCCACCTGCTCCAGCCATCCCAGCCGAAGCACCAGACATGGGAGCGCACCTGTAGTTCAACTGAGTCTTCAGATGGTGCTCCAACCCTGGGCACCATCTGACAGCGACTGCATGAGACACCCCTAGTGAGGACCATCTAGCTGAGAACCCTGTCAGCCCACCGTACCATGAGCAGAAATAATAAATTACTGTTTTAGGCCACAAGCTTTGAGGTAGTTAGTTATGCAGCAATAGATAACTACAAAGTGCAGCCACCAAAGATAGCTCTAGATTCGCACATTTCCTTCCCGACGGACATTACGGATGTGTCAGGGTCCTTGGGCTTTCCCTCACACAAGCTCTCCAGTAAGCGTGCGTCTCTGCGATTAATGAACTTTCCTTTTGCCCTGTCCACTCTCCTGCACCCCGACAACCACCCAGTTGAAGTCAGGAAAGCTGAATCTTCATCCTCAGGGGATCGCTGTCATCTTGGCCAAGCCCCTACACCCTCTGAAGCTCAGGCCCTTCTCTGAAAAATGACTGTAGATTTTATTTTTCAATTTTGTTTAGTGTGTGGCAGGCAGCCCTCTCCCCCTCCCTGAAATAGAACCCAATACAGAACATAAATGCACAAGAGAGATGAAGTGGAAGTGGTCTAGCAGAGGCAGGAGAGGCCGTGTGTCTGAGTGGCGGGATGAGGGAGGCTGGCGTTGTAAGACCTACATTCAAACACCAGCTCCTTCTCTCTCTGGTTCAAAGCACCCCGACTCCCCCAGAACCTGGTGTGAAAACCGCGATACTGGATGGTCTCAGAGGCCTCCTTACATCACATGTGATCCGTGACATTAACCATGCAGAAAACACATCTACTTTAAAACTTCAGGATTGATTTTAATGTCTTACTTATGGGGCATGGTGTATTTTAATTTTTAAATAATACTGGACTGGGAGAGTTTTTTATTGCTTCTGCTTTCTCACAGAACCAGATTTTATGCTAATGTGTGCCAACTACCTATTCCTAGACCAGTAAACCCTTACCACCTTGTCCATTTCTCCAAACACGGGTGCTAAGCTTGGATGGTGCTTCATCCCTAGAGAGGAAGAGAGTACTTCAAATTTCCCCATCTGCAGTATAACCTGAGTTGGGAAATACTGGTTTACAACCATTCTATATAGTTTTTCTTTATATTATTTTCAAAAGCCTAAGGAGTAGCAGATTCCATGCCCTACTATAGATTCCCATTGCAATGTTTAATGGCTGTACTCATCAGGAATGCCCTTCATCTCAGTAAAGGTCCCCTTCACATAATGCTTCTCAACTTTCATTCTTAAAACTCTATTTAGAAGTCTGAAAATCAAATTCTTCAGTGTCACCGTATGGCTCGCTTCTGAACTCTGTGTTTTTCCATTTTCTCCTTTGAATATTGAACTTAAATTGAAAACAGGAATGGTCTGATGAGTGCTCATGAAATTCTTTGACTTAGGACACTGATACATTGAATATTATGCATAGTTAAATTATTACAGGTTATACCTTGATAAGAGCATCAACCACCTTCTTAAACATGTCATCACACAACAGGCACAAAATCCCAGGTATGTGATGACACTTGATATGTACCTACATTGGCTAATAAGTACATAGCCTGCCGTGTGTTATAAATTAGGTAATTACTGGACCCATACATTGCACCATTATCTTCACTCAAATCTCCAAGCTCATATTTGAACTCTGCCTCTGAGACTATGGACAGATGTACAGTGTATCTGATCAACGTGAAAAAGAAACCAATTTTGATCGATATTCCAAGCAGTTAGGTAGAAATCTCCTACCTCCTGAAAAGTGATGGATTAGGCATTTTCTACTGGACCTGGTTCGGTAACTGGAAAAAGTAACAGCCAGAACTCCTCCCCTAATGTTTGCCAATACTGCCTTTTAAATACTGCATTCCATTTTATTGTATAATAACCCTATGAATAATCAAATTAGGAAGCTGTTTGACAATGTCTTTTAAACACAGGCAAATGTTACTAAGTAAAATAATACAGTTTACTTGCTCCTTTCTTTTTTTTTTTTAATTTTATTTATTTGACAGAGAGGGAGAGCACAGGCAGGGGAGTGGCAGGCAGAGGGAGAGGTAGACTCCCCTCTGAGCAAGCAGCCCGATGTGGGATCAGATCCCGGGACCCTGGGATCATGACCTCAGCTGAAGGCCCATGCTTAACGGACTGAGCCACCCAGTTGCTCCTTACTTGCTCCTTTCTAATTCCTCCCCACTCTAGGAAAGGACTATGTGCTATTTTTTCCACCTGCCCCTACACCCATCCCCCTCCCCTCCTTTCTCACTTAAGACCACATTATTGTAAGTCTTCATCCCACACACTACAGAGTAAGTTGTAGGGTACTCACGTGCTCATTAATTGAGCTGTAAGCCCATGCTGAGGAAGTTTTGAGCACTTGCCCTTATTCATGCATCCAAAGGGGCCTGACTGAGGTTTCTCAAAAGGTTAAACATGTAACTACCATCTGACCAGCAATTCCACTCCTAGGTATTTACCGAAAAGAATTCAAAGCAGGGACTCAAACAGGTATTTGTACATCAATGTTCACAGCAGCATATTCACAAGAACCACAAGGCAGTAAACTCAGCCCAAGTGTTCATCATCAGGTGAACGGATCAACAAATGGGGAATATACATACACTGGAATATTATCCAGCCATAAAAAAGAATGAAGTACTGAGATATGCTACAGCTTGGATGGACCTTGAAAACATTATATATAGCGATTATGAGTCAAACACAGCAGGAAAAATATATGACTGCACTTACATGAAGTATCCAGAACAGACAAATTCATAGACACAGGAAGTAGAATAGAGGTTACCAGAGACAGGGAAGAGGGGAGGAGGGGGTATTGTTGAATGGGTATAGAGTTGATATTGGGTATGACAAGACGTTTTGGGTATAGACAGTGGTAATTGTTACACACACTGTGATTATATTTAAAGCCACTGAATTGTTCAGTGGCATTAACTGTATACTTAACAAAGGCTAAAATGATAAATATTATGTATATTTTACTGCAATCAAAAAAAATACTTGGGGGCAAAAACTGAGCTCTCCTTTGAGCTGTAGCAGACACGTGAGATTTAGGGAAAGAGTCACTACCCAGAAGTTAGGAGGATGATAACCTCACCTACATTTCAGGCCCACACCTATCCCCTAGTAGGAGGGGTAGCTAGAGAAGGGACCTGGAGGCTGAAGGTGTAATGTCCCCAGGAAAAGCCTAAGGACACCTAAGAGACAGCTTGCAACCTTCAGGTCACCCAGAGCCTTCCCCACCACACCCAGCCAGGCTTCCACAGGGGTCACTGGTCAGGAGCTCCCCCCCCAAAAAAATGGGGGGGCACCTGGGTGGCGCAGTCGGTTGACTTTCTGACTCTTGGTTTCCCCTCAGGTAGTGATCTCAGGATGGTGAGGTTCAGCCCTGCCTCCAGCTCCATGCCGAGCCAGGAGTCTGCTTGAGATTCTTTACCCCTTTCCCTCTGCCCCTCCCACTCCTGCCCTCCCTCTCTCTCTCTCTCCCCCCTCACCAAAATAAAGAAATAAATCCTTTTTTCAACTAACATCTTCTTTAATTTAAAATCAATTAATTAACCTATAGTGTATTATTAGTTTCAGAGGTAGTTTAGTAATTCATCAGTTGCATATAACACCCAGTCCTCATTACATCAAGTGCCCTCCCTGATGCCCATCCCCCAGTTACCCCATCCCCCCACCCACCTCCCCTCCAGCAACCCTCAATCTGTTTTCTACAGTTAAGAGTCTCTTACGGTTTGTCTCCCTCTCTGATTTTGTCTTATTTTATTTTTCCTTCCCTTCCCCTATGTTCATGTTTTGTTTCTTAAATTCCACATATGAGTGAAATCCTATGATATTTGTCCTTCTCTGACTGACTTATTTCGCTTAGCATAATACCCTCTTGTTCCATCCATGTCATTGCAAATGGCAAGATTTCATTCTTTTTGATGGCTGAGTAATATTCCCTTGTTTATATGTATACACCCCCTCTTCTTTATCCATTCATCTGTAGATGGACATTTGGGCTCTTTCCATATTTGGCTATTGTGGCCATTGCTGCTACATACATTGGGGTGCATTTGTGTCAATAAATAAATCTTTTTAAAAAAATAGGGGGTAGGGAGAGAGAGAGAGAGAGAGCACGCACAACCTACCAGGCCAACTCTCATGGAATCTACATAAACATTTTTCTTCTACTTTTATTTTTCAAGTGTCAAGAGAATCCATTTTGGAGCAGGCAGGCTACAAAAAGATGTTTTTGTTCTCTCAGCCTAATCACACAGCTACTAAATGCAGAGGGAAAAAGAAAGCTTTGGACGGGAACTGATCCCCAAAATGTACGCAATCATCTGAAAGGGTTGGTGTTTTCTTTTACACACACCATACATACACACATATACATACACACACGTAAACACTAGGATTCTGTAGTCTTTGTACTTATTCTGAAACCTAAAATCAATTTTAAAAGAAAAACGAAGGACGTGCCGTCCCGGCCAGAGCAGAGTTAGTGATTTTTTTCCCCCAGCCACGTCACGAGCTACTGTCGCCACTTGTCATTGTTTTAAAGTAAATGCGGGCTTCCAACAAGTAGGTTTTACACTACTCTTCTTCTCAACTGCTCCGTAGAGAAGTAGAAAACCACCAACACATACTTTACTTGGTATCCTAAGGGCACGCGTCGAATGATACCTGGAACGTGGTGGTTCTCAAAAATCTGTGAGATAAATGATGTCTGAAATGCAAAACTTCAGGGCGCCTGGGTGGCTCAGTTGGTTAAGCGACTGCCTTCGGCTCAGGTCATGATCCTGGAGTCCCGGGATCGAGTCCCGCATCGGGCTCCCTGCTCGGCGGGGAGCCTGCTTCTCCCTCTGACCCTCCTCCCTCTCGTGCTCTCTGTCTCTTGTTCCTTCTCTCTCAAATAAATAAAATCTTAAAAAAAAATAAGAAGTATGGGGCGCCTGGGTGGCTCAGTTGGTTGAGCGACTGCCTTCGGCTCAGGTCATGATCCTGGAGTCCCGGGATCGAGTCCCGCATCGGGCTCCCTGCTCAGCAGGGAGTCTGCCTCTCTCTGACCCTCCCCCCTCTCATGCTCTATCTCAGTCTTTCTCTCAAATAAATAAATAAAATCTTTAAAAAAAAGAAAAAAGAAAAAAAGAAAAATGTCCGTTCAGGGGCGCCTGGGTGGCTCAGTCGGTTGAGCGACTGCCTTCGGCTCAGGTCATGATCCTGGAGTCCCAGGATCGAGCCCCGCATCGGGCTCCCTGCTCGGCAGGGAGTCTGCTTCTCCCTCTGCCCCTCCCCCCTCTCATGCTCTCTCTCATTCTCTCTCTCTCAAATAAATAAATAAAAAATCTTAAAAAAAAAAAAAAAAAAAACTAAAATGTATTCCAGGCTTGAGAAGAATAAATAGGGGTGCCTGGGTGGCTCAGTCGTTAAGCGTCTGCCTCCGGCTCAGGTCATGATCCCAGGGTCCCGGGATCGAGTCCCGCATCGGGCTCCCTGCTCGGCGGGGAGTCTGCTTCTCCTTCTGACCCTCCCCCCTCTCATGTGCTCTCTCTCTCTCATTCTCTCTGTCTCAAATAAATAAATAAAATCTTTGAAAAAAAAAAAAAGAAATTGTTTTAGGGGCGCCTGGGTGGCTCAGTCGGTTAAGCGTCTGCCTCCGGCTCAGGTCATGATCCCAGGGTCCCAGGATCGAGTCCCGCATCGGGCTCCCTGCTCGGCGGGGAGCCTGCTTCTCCCTCTGACCCTCCCCCCTCTCATGTGCT
>NW_023270426.1:11950406-11992381 GCF_011800145.1 Mirounga leonina
TGCTCTCTCTCTCTCTCATTCTCTCTCTCAAATAAATAAATAAGATCTTAAAAAAAAAAAATGCAAAACTTCAGACGGCCCCACCACGTCCAAACCTCACCAAACAGCTGGAAGAAGAGGCATTCGTGTCCGTGGGCGGGGGCGCAGTCCGAGCCGAGCGGCTAAGGAGGTTGTGATGAACGCCTCCCCGCCCCCACCCCGCCCCCGCCCCCGCCCCCGCCCGGGGCAGGGTTAACCAGACAACCACCAGGGACCACCCCGTCTCGCGACCTATCGTTGAAGCCCCGACGGAGCAGGCCCCAATGAGGCAACATCCTGTTTGAATCATTTAGGCCGGGCCCCAGGCCAGCCCACACGGCGCATCCGTGTGAGAGAGCGCCTCGCTCAGGCGTAACCATTTCCTGGCGCTGCAGCCAGGCCGCCCGTTTCTCAAACACCCCCCCCCCCCCCCCCCCCCCCCCCCCCCCCCCGGTTACAGTCGGGGAGGGCAAACAGCCCCACTTACCAGGAGGCTAAGTCTACGGAGCCTAGTTAGGCCACTGTTTCACCTGCACGGCCAATGAGCTTCCTTCCCCGAGCCAGACTCGTTCAACAGGTTTCCTCGCACGCGGCCGGGGCCTCCCGGGTTGGGGCGGGAGCCCGTCACTTGGCTTCGGCCCGCCCCTTCCCTCCCCCGGCTCGCGCGCCGGCGCCGACCAATCGCCGCCGGCCGGACGTGTCCAGGTTGGCGGCGCCGCCGTGCCGCGCCGCGCCGCGCCGCGCCGGGCCGGCCTGGATGCGCCGAGCGCCTGAGCGCGCGGGGAAGGCGCGGGGAAGGCGCGGTTCGCAGGGCCTGCGCGCCGGGCGCTGGCAGCCGCTGGGCGGGGGACGCCTGAAGGTGCCCTCCGCGCGCGGCCCCGATGACCGAGCTCCAGCAAGATGTGGAAGACCCAAAGCCTGCCAAAGTGCTCGCGAAGAGAGAGAGCAAAGTTGGCGCAGCCCAGTAAGTATTCTCCGCAGGGACCCGGCCCCGGCGGCCGAGAGCGCGCAGCCCAAGCGTCTCTGCCAGGGACCGGTTTGGAGTGGGTCTTGAGCGTGGACGGACGGCCCTGTGGCTGGAATTCTTTCGGGGGCGCCCGGTCGCTTTTTTTTTTTTTTCTTTTTTTTTTTCCCCTCCTTCTCTCCGATGCTGTGTTAGAGGAAAAGGCACGGCAGCCCTTTAGGAATGAACTGCAGCTTGCAGTCCGGTGGGGATGTGAAGGATTGGAGCTTCATCATTCCCAAGGGAGGTCTGGGGCAGGCGGTCAGACCTCTGAAGCAGGTCAGGAAACAGCGCTAAGCTTTATTTCTGTTGCCCTACTTCTGCGTGACGTGTGTGAAGATGAAGGTGCCACCTGGATGTCATCCGGTCGTTACCTTCACGGTGATGGGTGTTTTGTCATTTGATTCAGAGCTTCAGGGTGTCTTTCTCCCATCCCTTCACTGTTTCCCCTCAAGAGAGGGGAAACGTGGTGGAAAACATGAAATATGATTTATCTTTCCCCTTAAAGACTGACTTTGCTTGGGAACTTGATACAAAGTTGTTAAACATTCTTTTTTTGTTTGAGAGAGAGAGAGGGTTTAGGAGTGGGGTGGGGGAGCACAATGAATATATAATAATATCAAACACTTCAAATATTGGGTTGTGACTATCCTCTTAACAGATTCATGTTCATAATAGGATTTGCACATTGTTGGGCCTATAAACTCTTCTGGTTTCGGAAACTGAAAACTGAAATATTTGGATCACAAGGATTAGCTTCCTGTAATAAAACTTATTTATCTTCCCCTGTACTACTTTTTTTTAATCCAAAAGTAGTATTTCCATGATTGTTATTCCCAAACATTCTTGTTTGAAACAGGAAAAGAATCTTTTGGTATTCGCTTCTTTTCTATATACTGTAACTTTAAGTGGTACTAAGATAAATATATAAATTGTTAAGATGAATAAATAAGCCCAATTTTTTTTTTTTTTTTTGGTACCAACCTGTTGGGGTACCTAAAAAATAGTTAAAATTCTATCTGCTTCATTTCAACATGTACTCATTTTTTATGACACAGCCTGGTTCCACTTAAAGACTGGTGTTTATAAAAGCATCTTCCATCTGTGTATCAGAGTTTGGGCTGAAGTTTTGGAAGAAGACTAGCTTTTTTTTTTTTTTAATTCTTATGTTAATGCCCATACATTACATCATTAGTTTTAGATGTAGTGTTCCATGATTCATTGTTTGTGCATAACGCCCAGTGCTCCATGCAGAATGTGCCCTCCTCAATACCCACCACCAGGCTAACCCCTCCCCCCACCCCCCTCCCCTCTAGAACCCTCAGTTTGTTTTTCAGAGTCCATCGGGAAGAAGACTAGCTTTTATTAGCTGCTTTGATTTATTATTTCAGAGGCTTTGGTCATATTCTCTTCCAGTGTCTGCTTTCCTTGGCTACCCTTTCTTCTGCCCCTCAAGCTTTGTCAACTTAAGCTGATACTCTTTCCTCTTCAATGATAGATAACACATGATTGAGGAAAAAAATCCCATAGGTATAACCCTCACAAAATGTTTTTGTTTTCTTAGCCCAAAATAAAATCCTAACTCTATTCTAATCATTCAAGCCCAAGAAAAAGGTAAACTAGCAAAGGACATCTCTCTCCTTTGCACTTAATCATTCTTTTATAATCTTCTCTTAAAAAGAGGTATTGTGGCATTCTTAAGCAGCCCTTGATAGATGTTTGAGGTGACAGGAGTGTTAAGGGGCACAAACAACGCTGGAGCCCAGGACTGTGAACCCCTAGTCCAGAAGTCAGCCCCAGGCAGTGTTAAGTTCCAGTTACACAAAGCAGAATGAGTCAGGTACACCCAACAGCTCCTAAGTTTTTACATCTTCACATTCCCAATAGTCTGCTCAGTTAAGGAGATCACGTTTTAGTAGATGGAGAAAGTCTGTTACCTGTTTAGATGAATTCTCTTAACTTAAAACTCTTCAGGGGCGCCGGGGTGGCTCAGACGGTTAAGCGTCTGCCTTCGGCTCAGGTCATGATCCCAGGGTCCTGGGATCGAGTCCCGCATCGGGCTCCCTGCTAGGCGGGGAGCCTGCTTCTCTCCGTCTGCCTCTGCCTCTGCCTCTCTCTCTGACTTTCATGAATAAATAAATAAGATTTTAAAAAATAAATAAATAAAAAATAAAACTCTTCAGATGCTGGCAAAATAATTTTATAGGAGATAATCATAACCATATTGAAGCGGAAGACCCCAAAGAGCCAGACCTTCGTTTGGAGCGCCTAGTTTGACAAATTCATTTTAGTTCAACTAATATTGGAATACCTACTATGGGCTCCATAATGGTGGGGAATACAGAATGAAGGTGATGTGGTTATCTGCCCTTCTGGAACCCAAGAGCTGTGTTGAGGAGAGGCATACATATATGGATAGGTAGATCTGTATCTGTATATATCTGTTACTGCAGGTCAAAGGACATTGGTGTCCATGGCCATATTAAACCCATAAACAAGGTACCACTATAAAAAGTTTGGCTTAGGGCGCCTGGGTGGCTCAGTTGGTTAAGCGACTGCCTTCAGCTCAGGTCATGATCCCAGGGTCCTGGGATCGAGTCCCGCATCGGGCTCCCTGCTCGGCGGGGAGCCTGCTTCTCCCTCTCCCACTCCCCCTGCTTGTGTTCCCTCTCTCGCTGTGTCTCTCTCTGTCAAATAAATAAATAAAATCTTTAAAAAAAAAAAAAAAGTTTGGCTTATAACTGAATCTTCTCCACAGTTAGGATGTTTGCCCATTTGGCAGTCTTCAGTAAATTTTTCTTGATTTATGGAGATTTTGTTTGTTTTGTTTGTTACAAAGTGGTAATTTGCAAGCCTGCTAAAGTCACTTCTGAGTCAATCGAAGACTTTAGACACTCTCTACTTCCTGAGCTTTTGAACTCTTGCTTTGGTAACAGAATAAGAGTGATTTTAAGAGGGAGGTAGATACATTATCAGTGTTATATGTATTGTGATAATTGCATGTTCGAAATCATTTGAGGAGCACAATTTTGATGCTTAGAAACCCAGTCTAACTTCTTTGTTTTGAACTTTGTAACTTAGATTAATTATCACTAAGCTCAGAGTCATTGGGAGTCCGAGTGTCCCAATGGACGTTTTCTTCTCGAGTGTTAGAATGACTTGCTCTTCCTACACAGCCCTCATCACCTAGAACCCAGACTCGTAATGAATAATAGCTGGCCTTTACTGAGAATCCTCGCTTTCTGAAAGGCAGTGTGCTCAACACTTAACGTTCATTTTCGTACAGGATTAGGCAGATACCGTCATCTCCATTTTACAAATAAGAACATGGAAGGTCTGAGAAGTTAAGCAACTAGGCAGAGACCCAGTGAATAGAGGACAGCTCAAATTCAAGGCCAGGACTGCTTGCTCTAGAGCCTGAACTTGAATACTTTATCCCTACTGTACACAATCTATGATGGCCCTCCTGACCGCCTCTCCTCTGCCAAGAAGTTCAGACCTTTCATGATCTGAGCACACGTAGACCATTTCAACCTCAATCCTAATATTAGCATGCACATCTTTTATAGCTAAACACTTGCGCTGTCGGCCCTCTACTTAGGAGGTTAGGACGCAGAAGAATAAGGAACAGGTATGCCAAATGTACTTCTGAGTAAGGTTCCCTTCATTCTCTCCTTCTCACCTCTATTCCTTTGCTCAAGCAATTCCCTCTCTTCTTTGTCTCAGTATACTTCTACAGATCAACTCAAAATTCCCTTCCTTTAAAGCCTTTCCTTGTCACCAGCCATACTTAGCTCTTCCTTATCTGGGCTCACCTTGCATGTTTGTGATCTATCCCAGAGAATTTAGCTGCCACTATTATTGCTGTTAATTAACAGTAATGTTTATTGAACATTTATTATGTACAAAGTACTGTTTTAAGTTGTTAACAGATATGAACTCACACACTAGTCCAGAGTATATTAGTTAACCTTAAATTGATTGCAGACTCTGATCACATTTTTTCTTACTGAATATCTCAGAGGGCCCAATGAATAATCTCTTCCGATAACCATCTGTTGGTGAGCAAGGGAGGCTGAGACCCCAGCCCCCTAATTAAGGTATATAATATACTTAGAGCTGACATTCCGCTTGACTGTCTCTGGGGAAATGTTACTCTTTTAGAATTTCTTAATCAAATTTTCTATCAGTAGCATTTTGAATTTTTAGATACATTGACTTGCCCAAGAATTTTGACTTAGTTATTCATCTTTATGTTAGCAGTGAGGTGAGGCTGCCCATTTACTCATCACCAAAATGCATATTTGATTTAAAAATACTCCCTTCCTTACCAAGAACTGTTAATTTAGCTGTATATTTCCTTTTGAGATCCTAGTTTTCCCCTTTCAGTACTTTTTTCATTCTGAATGTTATGTTCCCCATATATAGACATTTCTAACAAACCCTTTTTTTTTTTAGGTTTTATTTATTTGAGAGAGAGAGAATGAGAGACAGAGAGCATGAGAGGGAGGAGGGTCAGAGGGAGAAGCAGGGGACTCCAGGATCATGACTTGAGCCGAAGGCAGTTGCTTAATCAACTGAGCCACCCAGGTGCCCCAAACCCTAACTTTTTTGACACACATTTTCTGAGATACACTTTTATTTCATAAACTCTCTTGTGGATCTGACTTATTAATAGCTAAGTTATTTTCAGTGAATTGCAAAAAGTATCTAAAATGACTGATATATTTCTGGACAAAAGTTATCTTGATTCATATTTCAAATAATGAATTTTATCACATGTAACATATTTATAATGAAATTTTAATTTTTAACATACTTTAATAATTTGAGACGTAAGAATTCTAGACATTTATTCAACTCGATATATATGGAGAAAGAGAGGATGGATGTAGACAACATAAACATTTACCTTAAAAGGAAACTCTCTTGTATTAGCAAGAAGAAATAATGATTTTAGGGACATGTCTGACATTAGTGAATTCAAATAAAACTAAGTGACCGTGAAAGCATTTATCATGCAAACACAATAAGGGTTGAAGTTAAGAATTGGTCTTGCATTGGAAACAAGAGGAGCAAAGACAAATAATGTTTGAGGATAGCTTGATTTCTTAGTGCTTGCTTAATTCCAAACTTCCAAAGTGCTCATTTAGGAAGAAAATCTCCATATTGTATATTACCCACATATTATCTGTCTTTCCGAGTGTGTATGTGTGGGTATGTCCACATTTTTCTAAAATTCTAATTTCCAGGTCACCAGTTCTGACAGGTTATCCGGTGTACTTTTTAATAGAAACTTTGGAATAGGAAGAAAAATTTGTAACATTAGAAACTATTAAAATTTTATTAAAGTGAAACAATTGGAAGAGTTTGAAAAGATGGAGAAAAATTAAATAGTGTGCTTATCTAAAATGTTTTTGGAAAGGAATTTAATGAATCAAATCAGTCCTCTAGCTAGAGGGTACTATCCTAGGAAATCGCTGATTTAAGGTAGGTCATAAAGATGTTTTGAATGCAGGCTTGGACCTACTTTACAATAAAAAAATAAAGCAATGATTTTTTTTTTTTTAAAGATTTTATTTATTTGAGAGCGAGAGAATGAGAGAGAGCAAGCACATGAGAGGGGGGAGGGTCAGAGGGAGAAGCAGACTCCCTGCCGAGCAGGGAGCCCGATGCAGGAGTCGATCCAGGGACTCCAGGATCATGACCTGAGCCGAAGGCAGTCGCTTAACCAACTGAGCCACCCAGGCGCCCCTAGAGCAATGATTTTTTAAAAAAATCCTAGTGCAACCCACATATGTATCACAATTAAAAAAAAAATTTTTTTTAACTGATGCCAAAAAAAAAAAGACTCTAGGAGACAAGGATTTGAAATCTAACTTTCCTGTCTCCTGAAGTGTGATCCTGGCCAGTTACTTAACACCACTAAGTCTCCCTTTCGTCATCTGTAAAGGGGAATACTTAAGTCACCTGTTTCGTAGATGCTTGCTTTCATGTTTAAATGAGAAATGTAAGAAATTCACTTCACCTAGTGCCTGACATCGTGAGCTCTCAATAACGGTAGCTCTGTTCACCTTCGCTGTTGAAGGTCTGGGACTTGCTGTGGAGTGGGGGGTGGGGGACGGAGGCTGACATAAAAGGTAATTAAATTAGTCAAAATTCAACAGGTCTGATTCTGACAGTCGCATGCCCTCCATGTTGTAGTCAGTGAGCCTCTGTTACATCAGCTAGACCTTGAGGACACTCGGGACGGTACCCAGGCATTTCCATGAAACCAACATGGCACCTTGGTTTTTAGTTTATGCCAAGAGGATCTCCTATTGTAACTGTTTAGTGACCTACCAGCTTATTTAAATATTGCTTACTGCTTTGGTGTTATCCCATCTGTGGTCCAGGACTGTTATCTATGAGCCATTGATTTTCACATCCTGCTTCCTGGCACTGAGTTTTATCTCATGGCTCCTCATCTTTAAACTGCTGATTGTTTTTCATTTGCTACACTCCAGTAGAACTCTCCCTCACCATCTTTCTAATTCTTTAAATGCTCAGCTCTAGGCATTTCACACATTTTCAAATGGTGTAAAGCAGAGGTCCTCGAGAGAGATTCCTCCACAGTCACTTTAATGACTGTTCTTTCTCCTTAAAGGAAAGCGGGTGTTTTTATCTGAACTTCAATTTGATTATTTACTCCTAGCAGAGAAGCCGAACCAACTTAAACTACATTCCATAAGGGAGACTAATTTGTGTGCTGTCATTGGTCATTCTGTCCCATTCAGGATGGGACATGATGTCTCAAGAGGCAGATTATTTTTAACAAATTCATTGAGATACATATAACATATCATAAAATTTACCCATTTCCAGTGTACAATTCAGTAACGTTACTGAGTGGTGTGCCATTGGCATACCTGGTTTTAGAACATTTTCACCTCCCCCCCAGTAAGATTCCTTACACCCATTTATATTTAATCCTCATTCCCACCCAGCCCCAGGTAACCACTTGTCTACTTTCTGTTTCTAGAAATTTGCCTTTTCTGGGCATTTCATATAAATGGAATCATATAATATGTCCTTTTTTTTTTTTTTTTTAAGATTTATCTATCTATCTATTTAATTATTTATTTATTTGAGAGAGAGAGTGTGTGTGAGTGAGAGGGAGAAGCAGGCTCCCCACTGAGCAGGGAGCCCGATGCGAGGCTCGATCCCAGGACTCTGGGATCAAGACCTGAGCCGAAGGCAGACGCTTAACGACTGAGCCACCCAGGTGCCCCATGGCTGTGCTATTCTTTTTTTTTTTAAAAGATTTTATTTATTATTTGACAGAGAGAGATAGCAAGAGCAGGAACACAAGTAGGGGGAGTGGGAGAGGGAGAACTAGGCTTCCTGCCGAGCAGGGAGCCCGATGCGGGGCTCGACCCCAGGACCCTGAGATCATGACCTGAGCCAAAGGCAGATGTTTAACTGACTGAGCCACCCAGGTGCCCCAATACCTGGTTTCTTGTATCTGCCTTCCTTCACTTAACACTGGGTTTTTGAATTTCGTCTGTGAAGTAGCATGTCAGCAGTTCATTCCTTTTTATTGCTGAATAGTATTCCGCTATGTGGATATACCACATTTTGTCTGTCTCTTCATTTGTTCATGAACATTTAGCGTGTCTCCACTTGTTGGTTATTATGAATAATGCTATGAATATTTGCATGCAAGCCTTTGTGTGGACATATACTATTAATTCTCTTGAGTATATATCTAGAGGTGGAATTCCTGGGTCATACCGTAATTCTGTGTTTAACTTTTGGAGGAACTGGCAGAGTTTTTCCAAAGCAGCTATACCATTCGATGTTTCTCCTAGCAATGTGTGAGGGCCCATGGTGTAGATTTAAGAGAAAATGCTTTCACAGTGCAGGGAAACAAGATTGTAAGCACTTTAAATGTAGATGGGTGGCTTATACTTTGTAACATAATGAATATCTGTTGATTGCTGACTAAGCAACATTCATACTTAAAATTTTGAAAACTCCTCCAAACTGCAGTGTTATCAAAGATGTGCACAGATGTTACAATGTTAACAAAGATAACTCTGGCTGTCATACTTGGGTACATTTTTTTACAACCTCTTAAAATTTTGCATGTAACGTTTATCACTGTTTTTTAATGACAGAATAATATAAAGAAGAAATTTAAAAATCGGACCATAATCTCCGCCATCTGGGTTGACCTATTTTAAAGCAATATGTGTATAAGGTTAGAAAAATAAAACAATGTAAGCTGTGTACAAAATGAAAAATGAGAGCTTTATTTCTGTCTCCCATGTTCATGTCCTTGTCTCAAAGGTAACCACTTGCTGGGGTTCTTGTTTTGTACTTTTGCTGTTGGCACTTATGGCCAGAATCAAGTTTTTTGTTGGTTTGATTGGTTTTAGAATATCCACCTCCCAGTATGCATGTAAGTATGTTGGACTTGGTAAAACGAAAAACTGTGGGAGCATTACGAGTGATCATACTCTACTTGGACAGCATACCGTAGGAGAGCTCAGTAAATGGCAGACGGTATTCTCATAACGCACGGTTTTCTCAAACTTCTTTGCAAAATAGTCATCTACCAGTAAAGTGGCCTTCTCGGTTTTAGCATTGAAGGATAAATAAATCCCATCAGAACACGACTTTCTTGAGTGGACCTTAGGAACGTGGCATTAAGTGGAGGGTCAGATTTCTGACTGCATCATCCTCCAGTTATCAGTTCATTTTCTCATCTCTTCTGTTCCCCTCTCCTAAATGAGGGACCCTAGACAGGCCCCTGATGACATGAGGTAGCAATACCTGGGCTGCCATGTGAACAACTAGATGGAGGTCACAGTAGTGATGAGATGGGTTTAAAAAAGAAGTAATGGAGCGGAGAAGTGGAAATGTGAAGGTGGCGACAATGAGTAAGGAGATGAGGAGCGAAGAAAGTCAGAAAAACTCAGGAGGGATATCGAGTTACATGGAAAAGAGAAAAAAAAAAGTTAATTTACCATTAATGTGTGCGATCTTCCATTTGTTTCCTAGCAGATGTTTCTTGTCTTCTCTGCATATGCTGTTCGGTAGCCTGTTGGTGAAGTCTCTGGCACTGTGATGGGGAGCAGACATGCCTCTTCTTCCCTCATGGAAATACTGAGCTGTGTATAAATGTTGTTGTTTTCTTTAAGTCCCTATATATCAGGTTTATTATTATACCCATTTTTGTTATCCTCTAGATTTTTTGAATTATGTCTTCCATCTTATGCAGTGAGTTAAAAACTGGGAAGAACCTTAGAAATTGGCTAAATTTTGTGTCATTTACTATTAAGAATTATTACCTGAAAGACAGTGATCTTGGGATCCTACAAATTATTTTTTTTTTAAGATTTTATTTATTTATTTGACAGAGACACAGCAAGAGAGGGAACGCAAGCAGAGGGACTGGGAGAGGGAGAAGCAGGCTTCCCACTGAGCAGGGAGCCCAATGCAGGGCTCGATCCCAGGACCCTGGGATCCTGACCTGAGCTGAAGGCAGATGCTTAATGACTGAGCCACCCAGGCATCCCATACAAATTATTTTGAAACCCCTAGGATGTAGTGCTATAAAGGGTGTATTGCGAGTTGAGTTGCCATAGGTTAACAGTGATGAAAAACGAATTCATCATGGCAGCTTTTATTATCACAGTATTGTTTCTATAATTCTTTGGAAAATAGCACCTCATTTGATCCTAACAACTTAAATTTTATGCTACATAACATATAATGTGGTCTTCTGAGAGCTTAACATCAAGAATATTTTCCTTTCCTCTTATAATAAAGTTCCGTAGTATATAAAGTTAAACTAGTTTTCACAGGAAGTTGGTAGATTTCTTACATTTGTTTTTTATTTGATCAGAATCTTTTCTGAAAATTTTACAAAGAATCACAACACCTTTGTAGAAATCTGATACTAAAATCACAGAAGATCAGACTTTTCATCAATACCTGAAATGAGAGAATAATCAGTGGCAAATGAACTAGGAGAAAGGCAATATTTAATAACTGAGAATGACCAGAAAGATTTGCTCATGTACTCAGCTGACATTGACTAAGTAATTCTGTATGTTGGGCACCATGTTGGGTGTCATGGCAGTCCCCAGTTGAAGAATATAAGGCCTTTGCCCATAAGGAAAATAAGAGCAGAGGAAAGGAATATTTTGAGATCAGATCTTTTTTTTCAAAGAAGAGACAAGGTAGCTTCAGAAAATATATTAAAGCTTAGATGAGGTGTGATATCATTGTTATGTACTAGACACCATTCAGAGTGCTTTTATATATATACATGCTATGAGGTAGGTACAGTTCTCATCACAATTTTATGCCTAATAGAGACTCAGCGACTTGCCCAGGATCATAACAGCTTG
Source organism: Mirounga leonina (assembly GCF_011800145.1). NCBI lineage: Eukaryota > Metazoa > Chordata > Mammalia > Carnivora > Phocidae > Mirounga > Mirounga leonina. The sequence goes on from NW_023270426.1 coordinate 11,961,828, forward strand.
TGAAGTGTTGAAGCCAAAATTCAAATGCCCAAGCATTCTAATCTGAACCAGCCCCTCAAGATCATTACTTACACAAACAACCTCAGTAGATTTAGGAGGGTAAAGACACAGAAGGCAGAGTACCTCCATGAAGTGTCTCTGATCCCTGAGTAGATCTCTTAGCTTTGATTGGTCTGTTTCCTCAACTATAAACCAAGATTCCTTTCCATTCAACATTTCTAACATTGAAAGGATTTCTAATGTTATGTAGAGGACAGGGTAGAGGGAGCACCTTTAGCTAACTTTGGGGCACTGGGACTTTCTCTGTGTGTTGTCAGACACAGGTCTGACTCTCTGGCTCCTTCTGCTCAGACCTGACCACAGGGAACTTAATCATAGCAGTTTCAGCTTTATACTGTGATCTGTGCGACAGTCATTCATAGATTCCAGTTTTTAAAAACTGTGGTTGGGTTCTTCTTTGCATAAGCACAGAGTGTTTCTACAAAGTAATGTGACTGCTTTGTTATAAAAACATGTGAATGTTGTCTCTTTAAAAGTAGTCACCAAAGGAACCCAAGAACTTTTCCAAAAATGCTGCAATTGCACAAAACCTTTTTGAAACTCTTCTTACAGAGTTACTTTCAAAGCTTGGAACCCATTCTTTGAATAGTCATAAGGTTGGCAAATCCTCGTCCTTTGGGAATGAATTCAATTTCTGGAAACAACCGGAAGCCAAATGTGGTGAATACGGTGGATAAGAATAAATTAAATACCTTTAAACCACTCTTGGATAGGATCATTTTTGATCCAAAACCAAGTTGTGACTATAAAATAATAAGACCGAGTTTCTAGTGATATTTACAAACTAGTTTCTATATGTCCAACTTCAGGTTATTACTTTGTAACCTCATTATGAAAACAGGAAAATGTTACAGTTTTTATTCTGTCCTAAAATCATTTTTCAGTGTTTATAATATACCCAGGTAGGTGTTAGACATATCATAAGCATTAAAAAAATACATTGAGTATGCAAATGTAACATGTGATATCTTTTCATTGAAGTGTATTCCCTATGTATTAGAGAAAACAATTTGTGAAAAACTTGCCCTGAGTTTAGTTTAAAGTAAGTGAAATTCAGCTGTCACAATCTTCTTGTATTATCTTGTCCTTCATTACAGATTAAGGGAATATGTATGCTAATTACATTTTTTCAGGCCCTCTCTCCATATCAGAACTTTACACCAGATGAACTTTTTTCATGTATTCAAGGCATCACTCCTGACTTTTCCACAGGATGGCTATCAGTTCTCAGCATGAAACTTTCCACTTTTGTCCAAGTGTCCCCTGTTAGTTAATATCTGTGAGATGATTGATCTACTACTACCTGTTAAGTCCTAGAGCATTAAAGATAAAATAAAGATAAAGAGCATTAAGTCCTAGAGCATTAAAGATAAGCATCTTTTCTTGTTCCCAATTTTTGGTCCAAATGGGTTTATTAGCATAGCAGTTTTATCTGAGATCTGATTTTAGTGCTGTAGTGTTTGGTAACTTGTATGTGCTTTGTCTCCACTCTTCTGTAATCCACTGGAATTCAACAGACATTTCCCTACTGCTTACTCTCTGCTGGGCATACTAGGCTAAAGGACATGTGTGCACTGGCCTCAGGAGCTCACAGGCTGGGGAGAGGAGAGTGGGGATATGGGCGCACACACATATAACTAATACCATGTGATAAAAATTTCACAGTAGTTGTCTGCTGCTAATGGGAACAGAGATGTAGGCAATTTGTTTTCCTTGAGGTGAGCTGAGGTAAGAAGTGATGTTGAAACATGGTTGAGGGGCAGTAGAGAATTTGGCCTCAGCTGAAGGGAGAAAGTTATTCCAGGCAGAAGGAAGAACAAAGATAGGTTGCTTGAGAGTTCAAAATCATGTTTTTGACACATATGTAAAGGTTTCCTGTGGCTGGAATGGTGGGGGCCAGGAGAACTAGGAAGAGCAGACTGGGGGCAGACCTGGAGCCCCCATTTAGAATGCTCTTCCTTGCTTTGTTCTCTTTCTTCACTTCCGGCTTTGGCTCTGCTACTGATTCTTTGAAACTTTAGGGAAGTCATTCGCTCTGGTCTTCACTTTCCTCCTCTGTAAAGAAGGAGAGCTGAATGACCTGATTTGTTAGATTCCTTCCAATCTGAAGAGGAAGAGTCTTTGAAGAAACTGCCCTACTTCTCTGCACTCTTCTGTAGCCTTTGTGTAAAGAATTCTATCAGACTGGAACAAACCAAGGAAAGCTTTTTGAGTATGACTAGAATCCTTGCTTTCTTACTTGGTGTTGTGCTCTTTTATTTTTTTCTTTCCTTTCCCTAGGTAAACTTACACCTGGTTAAGGCAGACCTGCCACTGGAACATACCTAAACTGTCCTCTCACAAATTTGTAGATACTTATCAGCATTCATGTTGCATTTAGACATCCCTGCTTTGCCCTTTGGCTGCAGCTGACAGGGTCACAATGCCTTCTGGACCAGTCATAGTAGAAATGTCAAATCAAGTAACTTAATGTCAAACCTATAGCACACATGGAGACCAAACTTCTTACCAATAGAATTGCAAGCTTCTCAGCTATTGTTCGGGTCTGAAAATAATGGTATATTGCACTGGAATACAGATGACAATTTAAGGTTAAAAGACCTTTTTGCCTCAGAAATGAAGTCAGGGATATTTGCTTACCACTTCAACTTAATAATTATTTTAGCATTTAAAAGCACTTTATATTTTTTAAAGTACTTTCATTTACACCAGTAGTTGAATTTAACACACATATTCTGAGAACTTACTCTTGTTAGGTACTGTGCTATCCATCTTAAAAGTAAAACAACCAGGGCGCCTGGGTGGCTCAGATGGTTAAGCGTCTGCCTTCGGCTCAGGTCATGATCCCAGGGTCCTGGGATCGAGTCCCACATCAGGCTCCTGGCTCAGCGGGGAGCCTGCTTCTCCCTCTGACCCTCTCCCTTCTCATGCTGTTTCTCTCTCGCTCGCTCTCTAAAAAATAAATAAAATCTAAAAAAAAAAAAAAAGCTAATGGGCGCCTGGATGGCTCAGTTGGTTAAGCGACTGCCTTCAGCTCAGGTCATGATCCCAGGGTCCTAGGATCGAGTCCCGCATCGGGCTCCCTGCTCTGCGGGGAGCCTGCTTCTCCCTCTCCCACTCCCCCTGCTTGTGTTCCCTCTCTCGCTGTGTCTCTCTCTGTCAAATAAATAAATAAATAAAAATCTTTAAAAAAAAAAAAAAAAAAGTAAAACAACCAGTTATTTTTACCATCAGAATGGGTTTACTCGGGAACAGCAGAGGAATTGCAGTCTGGCACGAGCAAGCGATAGCAAAAGCCACTGGCAGGTCCACAGAACAAAGGAAAGGAATGCTTCTTTATAGAGAAAAAGGAGAAGTTGGGAGGGGCTGTTATAAACAAAAAGGCCATTGGTGTAAACTGGGAATTTGAAGCGTAGTGGCTTTTCGTTGGCTGATTGGCAACAGTCTCTCATTGGCTGGGCTGTTGCCAGGCCAGGAGAAAATCTAGGTTTTCCTTTTGGGAATGCAAGGTCTGTCTCTTTCTGTTGAGTCTGCAAAGTGGGGCAACTAGTGGTACAACTTGGGCTCCCCGCCTTCTGGCCTCCTGACTCCATTTTCCATGAAGTTTCCTTTATTAAGTTTCACAATACTATGTTATAAGGATATTAAGTTGTATTAGACATGGACCCTGCCCTCTAGAGCAAATTTCTCTATAATTTGAGCACTATCTTACTATGACATTAAGTATGAATTTCAATCTATTGTGATAAATAAGAATACGTACAAATTCTTTTTAAGAGAATAGCGGAAGAGAAAGTAGCCCAGTGTGGGGACTGAGTAAATAAAGTAAATCATGAGAATGGTTGGAATTTTCCAATGGAGAGAAGAGTAGAGTCCCAAAGAGAGAACCTAGGAATGATTTTATGTTGGAATGAAGGACAAAAGAAGAGGCCACAAAGGTGATGGAAAATAAATGGCACAGCAGAAAAAAAGCAATAATAATATTAAATGCTTGAAATAGAATCATGAAAAAAATGACCAAGGGAAGGAGACTCTCAAGACATAGCAAGGGCAGATGCTGCCAATAGCCGCATTAAGAGAACCCCTGAAGGGCCCTTGGCATTTAGCAATACAGAGATCACCAGGGAACTCTGCCAGTGAAATTTTAGTGGAGCATTGAAAATGGAGGCCAGACTTTAGTGAATTGGGTTAATGGGAAATGAAGAAGCAGACACAGCATGGGTAGGCTATAGCTTCAAGAGATGCCACTGAGAAATGAAGGAAGGGGAGGGAGGTCACTGGAGGAAGTGAGGTCAAAGGAAAGTGTTGTGCTTTATTTATTTATTTTTTTAATTTAAATTCTAGTTAATATACATTGCAAGGTTTGTTTTGTTTTGTTTTTTCCCCACACGCAAAGACATTAGAACTTTATTTTGAAAAAATTAGGAAGATAATGACCGTCCTTGAGCAGTGACATGATCAAAACTGGGCTTTTATCCCCACAGCTGTGCATGACTGAAGCTCAACCAAGAGTGAGTGTTGAAGAATCATGGTAGATTCAGCAGCAGGACCTGTGATTGGGAGCTGAGGGTTTAAAGTGATGGGCTCAGAGATGAGCCTTTCTTTATCTCAGCTTCATCATGGGTGATAGATCCATTTTTTAAATTTAAATCCAATTAATTAACATATAGTGTAGTATTAGTTTCAGAGGTAGAGTTCAGTGATTCATCAGTCTTATATAATACCCAGTGCTCATTATAGCACATGCCCTCCTTAATGTCCATCACCCAGTTACCCCATGCCTCCACCCCTCTCTCCTCCAGCAACCCTCTGTTTGTTTCCTGTGAGTCAGAGTCTCTTATGGTTTTTCTCCCTCTCTGGTTTCCTCTTGTTTTATTTCTCCCTCCCTTCCCCTATGATCCTCTGTTTCATTTCTTAAATTACACATATGAGTGAGATCATAGGATAATTGTCTTTCTCTGACTGGCTTATTTAGCTTAGCATAATACCCTCTAGTTCCATTCACATCATTGCAAATGGCAAGATTTCATTTTTTTTGATGGCTGAGTAGTATTCCATTGTCTATATATATGTACATTGCATCTTCTTTATCCATTCTTCTGTTGATGGACATCTAGGCTCTTTCCATAGTTTGGCTGTTGTGGACATTGCTGCTATAAACATCGGGGTGCACGTACCCCTTCGGATCCCTACTTTTGTATCTTTGGGGTAAATACCTAATAGTGCAATTGCTAGGTCATAGGGTAGCTCTGTTTTCAACTTTTTGAGGAACCTCCATACTGTTTTCCAGAGTGGCTGCACCAGCTTGCATTCCCACCAACAGTGTAGGAGGGTTCCCCTTTCTCCACATCCTCGCCAACATCTGTCGTTTCCTGACTTGTTAATTTTAGCCATTCTGACCGGTGTGAGGTGGTGTCTCATTGAGGTTTTGATTTGTATTTCCCTGATGCTGAGTGATGTTGAGCACTTTTTCATGTGTCTGTTGGCCATTTCAGTGTTTTCTTTGGAGAAATGTCTGTTCATGTCTTCTGCCCATTTCTTAATTGGATTACTTGTTCTTTGGGTGTTGAGTTTGATAAGTTCTTTATAGATTTTGGATACTAGCCCTTTATCTGATATGTCATTTGCAAATATCTTCTCCCACTCTGTTGGTTGTCTTTTGGTTTTGTCGACTGTTTCCTTTGCTGTGCAGAAGTTTTTTATCTTGATGAAGTCCCAGTAGTTCATTTTTGCCTTTGTTTCCCTTGCCTTGGGAGACGTGTCTAGCAAGAAGTTGCTAAGACCAAGGTCACAGAGGTTGCTGCCTGTGTTCTCCTCCAGGATTTTGATGGATTCCTGTCTCACATTGAGGTCTTTCATCCATTTTGAGTCTATTTTTGTCTGTGGTATAAGGAAATGGTCCAGTTTCATTCTTTTGCATGTGGCTATCCAACTTTCCCAACACCATTTGTTGAAGAGACTGTCGTTTTTCCATGGGATATTCTTTCCTGCTATATCAAAGATTAGTTGACCATAGAGTTGAGGGTCCATTTCTGGGCTCTCTATTCTGTTCCATTGATCTATGTGTCTTTTTTGTGCCAGTACCTTCTTGTCTTGATGATTACAGCTTTGTCTTAGAGCTTGAAGTCCGGAATTGTGATGCTACCAGCTTTGGTTTTCTTTTTCAGCATTCCTTTGGCTATTCGGGGTCTTTTCTGATTCTATACAAATTTTAGGATTATTTGTATCCAAATTTTAGGATTTTTATTCCAAAAATAAAACAAGAGGAAACCAGAGAGGGAGACAAACTATAAGAGACTCTGAATCATAGGAAACAAACTGAGGGTTGCTGGAGGAGAAAGGGGTGGTGGCATGGGATAACTGGGTGATGACCTAGCAATTGCACTACTAGGTATTTACCCCAAAGATACAAATGTAGTGAAAAAAGTTGATGGTATTTTGATGGGGATTGCATTGAATGTGTAGATTGCTCTAGGTAGCATAGACATTTTAACAATGTTTGTTCTTCCAATCCATGAGCATGGAACATGTTTCCATTTCTTTGTGTCTTCCTCAATTTCTTTCATGAGTATTCTGTAGTTTTCTGAGTACAGATCCTTTGCCTCTGGTTAGATTTATTCCTAGGTATCTTAATGGTTTTGGGTGCAATTGTAAATTGGATTGACTCCTTAATTTCTCTTTCTTCTGTCTCATTGTTAGCGTATGGAAATGCAGTTGATTTCTGTGCATTGATTTTGTATTCTGCCACATTGCTGAATTCCAGTATGAGTTCTAGCAGTTTTGGGGTGGAGTATCATGTCATCTGCAAAGAGTGAGAGTTTAACTTCTTCTTCGCTAATTCGGATACCTTTTGTTTCTTTTTGTTGTCTGATTGCTGAGGCTAGAACTTCTAGTACTATGTTGAACAACAGTGGTGATAGTGGACATCCCTGTTGTGTTCCTGACCTTAGGGGAAAGCCTCTCAGTTTTTCCCCATTGAGAATGGTATTTGCTGCAGGTCTTTCGTATATGGCTTTTGTGATATTGAGGTATGTTCCCTCTATCCCTACACCGTGAAGAGTTTTAATCAAGAAAGGATGCTGTACATTGTCAAATGCTTTTTCTGCATCAATTGAGAGATTATATGGTTCTTGTCTTTTTTTTTTTTTAAGATTTTAGTTTTTATTTATTTGAGAGAGAGTGTGAGAGAGAGAGCACAAGAGGGGGTAGGGCCAGAGGGGGGAGCAGACTCCCTGCTGAGCAGGGAGCCCGATGCGGGACTCGATCCCAGGACTCCGGGCTCATAACCTGAACCAAAGGCAGTCGCTTAATCAACTGAGCCACACAGACACCCTGTCTTTTCTTTTATTAATGTGATCTATCATGTTGATTAATTTGTGAATGTTAAACCACCCTTGCAGCCCAGGAATAAATCCCACTTGGTCGTGGTGAATAATCCTTTTAATGTACTGTTGGATCCTATTGGCTAGTATCTTGGTGAGGATTTTGGCATCCATGTTCAACAGGGATATTGGTTTGTATTTCTTTTTGGTGGAGTCCTTGTCTGGTTTTGGGATCAAGGTAATGCTGGCCTCATAGAATGAGTTTGGAAGTTTTCCTTCCATTTTGTGTTAAAACAGATTCTGAAGAATAGGTATTAATTCTTCTTTAAATGTTTGGTAGAATTCCCTTGGGAAGCCATCTGGCCCTGGACTCTTATTTGTTGGAGATTTTTGATGACTGCTTCAATTTCCTTAGTGGTTATAGGTCTGTTCAGGTTTTCTATTTCTTCCTGGTTCAGTTTTGGTAGTTTATATGTCTCTAGGAATGCATCCATTTCTTGCAGATTGCCTAATTTGTTGCCATATAGTTGCCCATAATATGTTCTTATGATTGTATTTCTTTGGTGTTGGTTGTGGTCTCTCCCCTTTCATTCATGATTTTATTTATTTGGGTCCTTTCTCTTTTCTTTTTGATAAGTCTGGCCAGGAGTTTATCAATATTATTAATTCTTTAAAAGAACCAGCTCCTATTTTTGTTGATCTGTTCTACTGTTCTTTTGGTTTCTGTTTCATTGATTTCTCCTCTAATCTTTATTAATTCTCTCCTGCTGGGCTTAGGCTTTATTTGCTGTTCCTTCTCTAGCTCCTTTAGGTGTAAAGTTAGGTTGTGTATTTGAGACCTTTCTTGTTTCTTGAGAAAGGCTTGTATTGCTAAGTACTTCCCTCTTAGGACCGCCTTTGCTGCATCCTAAAGGTTTTGAACCATTGTGTTTTCATTTTCATTTGTTTCCATGATTTTTAAAAATTCTCCTTTAATTTCCTGGTTGACTCATTCGTTCTTTAGTAGGATGCTCTTTAACCTCCATGTATTTGAGTTCTTTCCAAATTTCCTCTTGTGATTGAGTTCAAGTTTCAAGGCACTGTGGTCTGAAAATACGCAGGGAATGTTCCCAGTCTTTTGGTACCAGTTGAGACCTGATTTGTGACCCAGTATGTGATCTATTCTGGAGAATGTTCCATGTGCACTCTAGAAGAATGTGTATTCTGTTGCTTTGGGATGGAATGTTCCGAATATATCTGTGAAGTCCATCTGGTCCAGGGTGTTATTCAAAGCCCTTGTTTCCTTGTTGATCTTCTGCTTAGATGATCTGTCCATTGCAGTGAGTGGGGTGTTGAAGTCCCCTACTTTTATTGTCTTATTGTCAATGTGTTTCTTTGATTTTGTTATTAATTGTTGTATATAATTGGCTGCTCCCATGTTAGGGGCATAAATATTTATAATTGTTAGATCTTCTTGTTGGATGGACCCTTTAATTATGATATAGTGTCCTTCCTCATCTCCTATTACAGTTGTGGTTTAAAATCTAATTTGTCTGATGTAAGGATTGCTATCCCCTTTTCTTTTTGATGTCCATTTGCATGAAAAATGGTTTTCCACCCCCTCACTTCCAATCTGGAGGTGTCTTTAGTCTAAAATGAGTCTCTTGCAGACAGCATATTGATAGATCTTGCTTTTTTATCCAATCTGATACCCTATGTCTTTTGATTGGGGCATTTAGCCCACTTACATTCAGAGTAACTATTGAAATATATGAATTTATTGCCATTGTATTACCTGTAAAGTCACTGTTTTTGTATATTGTCTCTGTTCCTTTCTGGTCTGTGTTACTTTTGGGCTCTCTCTTCGCTTAAAGGATCCCCTTTAATATTTCTTGCAGGGCTGGTTTAGTGATCACAAATTCTTTCAGTTTCTGTTTGTCTTGGAAGCTTTTTATCTATTTTGAAAGACAGCCTTGCTGGATAAAGCTTTCTTGGCTGCATATTTTTCTCATTTAGCACCCTGAATATATCATGCCAGTTCTTTCTGGCCTGCTAGGTCTCTGTGGGTAGGTCTGCTGCCAGTCTAATGTTTCAACCCTTGTAGGTTACAGACCTCTTGTCCTGAGCTGCTTTCAGGATTTTCTGTTTGTCCCTGAGATTTGTAAGCCTCACTATTATATGTCAAGGTGTTGACCTATTTTTATTGATTTTGAGAGGGATTCTCTGTGCCTCCTGGACTTGAATGCCTGTTTCCTTCTCCAGATTAGGGAAGTTCTCCACTATAATTTGCCCCAGTATACCTTCTGCCTCTCTCTCTCTCTCTCCCCTTCCTCTTCTTCTGGGATCCTACGTATTCTAAAATTGTTTCACTTTATGGTATCACTAATCTCTCAGATTTTCCCCTCATGATACAATAGTTGTTTATCTGTCTTTTTCTCAGTTTCTTTATTCTTCATCATTTTGTCTTCTATATCACTAATTCTCTCTTCGGCCTCATTTATCCTAGCAGTTAGAGCCTCCATTTTTTATTGCCTCTCATTAATAGCCTTTTTTATTTTGACTTGATTAGATTTTAGTTCTTTTATTTCTCCAGAAAGGGATCCTGTAGCATCTTCTCTGCTTTTATCAAGCTCAGCTAGTATCTTTATATTCATTATTCTGAACTCTAGTTCCGGCATCTTACTTATGTCCATACTGATTAGGTCCCTGGCAGTCAGTAGTGCCTCTTGTTCTCTTTTTTGAGGTGAGTTTTTCCATCTTGTCATTCTTGCAGACAGTGGTCATTTTTCTATTTGTAGAGGTGCATCTGTTCTTACCTTAGATCTCTGGTTGAGTTCACAGGTGTTCAGAATGATTTGATAGCTATCTAGCTGGATTCCCGGGACCAGACAAAACTAGGGTCTTCACCACCTCGGACTCTTCTTACAGTATTGGTGTTGTTTTTTTTTTTTAAGATTTATTTATTTATTTGACAGAGAGAGGCACGGTGAGAGAGGGAACACAAGCAGGGGGAGTGAGAGAGGGAGAAGCAGGCTTCCCGCAGAGCAGGGAGCCCGATGCGGGGCTTGATCCCAGGACCCTGGGATCATGACCTGAGCCGAAGGCAGACGCTTAACGACTGAGCCACCCAGGTGCCCCGACAGTATTGGTTTTTAAATGAGAGAGCTTTGTGAGGTTGTACATAAACTCCCAGAAAGCAAGCAGAGAGGGGAAAGATGAAGATGTACCACAAAGGTGGACTGATAGAACAAGCCCAGAGGTGTGGGAACATGGGCTTGAACGTCACTAGGAGAGAGCCCTTGTCTTCTGAAACTGGGGGAACGCACAGATGCAGTAGATGCAAATACACGCCATTGTAGATCAGGGGAACACACATGGCTGCACTCCTGTGAATACTTCAGTTTTCTGTTTTCCTAACTAAGTCATGATGTGGCCCCTTTCTTCCAGAGGGATGGGTTGTGTGTGGCTAGGGTCTTGGCAGCATGGAGGGTGTTTAGAAAGCAAGCTGAGGGAATAGGAAGGGAGGATGGCGAAGGGCTGCCAACGGGCCTGTGACAACAGCATCAATCCACAGTAAGGGCTAATTTTCCCCCTTCAGCAGTGCTCACCATTTAGGGTTGAGAAAGTAAAAAGGCTGATGTTGAGCTGATCTTGTGGTGTTGATGCTGGCAGAAGGACTGGCATACCTGGAAACTGAGGGTGAATCTGTCACAGAGGTTGTCTGAGCTGCTTCAGGAAATAAGTCCAGAAGGCATTGGTCAGCTTAGGAGAACATGGAATATCAAAGACTGTTATCTGTATCTGAGGCCAAAAAGTACCTGGGCGGGAGTGGTGAGGGGCAGGAACTGGGGTGATAGAAGATTACAGGCAGACAGCAAGAGAGAGCATTTTTATATGGAGCAATCTGAGCAATGACTTAATGGAGTTAATACCAAGTGGGCAGATGGCATTCACGTGGACACTGAAGGATCCAAGTTTCAGAGTTCTCCAGGAAAGGGAAGTGGTCCATATGTTGGAGGATGCAGGCAATAAGGAACATTAAATGCAGCTCTGTCAAGACTAACCCACAGGAGGTTGGACTTTTTGTATGCCAAGTAGAGGTGAAAATTGACTTCATTTTTTAAACACAAGTGAACTAACAATCAGAAACAAGAGTAGTCAATACATTAACTGGTCATCAGAAAGTATTTTAAAATCAATTACCTTCTTACCAACAGTAACAAATTTAAAAAACAAATTGGAAGAAAATGTACAAACAACAAGAAATATGAAATAGCCAGAAATAAGTTTAAGAGGAGTTAAAAATAATATAGCTACTACAGGAGACAACTTAATTAATGGAGAGATTTACCTTCTTTGAAAGGAAAGAAAAACTTAACATCATAAAGATAGTGTGTTCCTTAAATTTTAAGTTCAAACAGAATTTCAGTGACTCTGCAACGTTACAACTGAATCGAAAATTCCTCTGAAAGAATAAGCATGTAAGAATATGCAGGCTAAATCTAAATGATAGAAGGTAGACTTGTGGTTTGTCATGATGGATTCTCAAGCTCTAAGATTGATTTAACTTTAACACATCTAATCCGTTAGCTCCTGATCTCATCACCAACCACCTTCTTTCATTTTTTTTTTCATTCATTTGAGAGAGAGAAGGGGAGAGCAAGCACAAGTGGGGGGAAGGAGAGGGAGAAGCAGACTCCCTGCTGAGCAGGGAGCCTGATGCAGGGCTCGATCCTAGGACCCTGGAGATCATGACCTGAGCCAAAGGCAGACGCTCAACTGACTGAGCTTCCCAGGCGCCCCTAGGATTTAACTTTAGCACATCTAATCTGTTAGCTCCTGATCTCATTGCCAAACACCTTCTTTAACTGAATATTTATATCACTCATAATTTTGAAACAAACCATTCAAAACCCTATTTAAAATGTATTTTCCAAGGTGTATTCAAATTTATGCATTATAAAACTTAGAGATTTTCCTGTGAGCCTCATGTGTAAAATTCCTCCCTAAACATTTACTTGAAATATGCTCTGGTTTAAGACATTGAGCATACCTAGTGTCCCAAAATACAATGTTATCCCTTCTCTTTCTTCTTTTTTTAAAAGATGTTTTAAACAAATTAACATATGTGATTAGAACAAGCACACAGTAGTAACCTTGACCACCACAGGTCATAGCAAAAAATAAAACAAAAATCACTAGTAATTTTATCTCCAAAAGAAAATTCAAACATGGTTTGTATTTTGATTTTGGATAGTGCATTTAACTAATATTGGAACTTCATTCCTGAAGGTAGCATTACATACTCATCATTAATGGGGACTATTTTTCCTTTTTCTTTTTCTCCTTTTTTTTTTTTTTTAAAGATTTTTATTTATTTGACAGAGAGCACACAAGCAGGGGAGCAGCAGAGGGAGAGAGAGAAGGGGAGCCCGATGCGAGACTCGATCCCAGGACCCCGGGATCATGACCTGAGCCGAAGGCAGACACTTAACTGACTGAGCCACCCAGGCGCCCTAATGGGGATTATTTTTCCAGAAGTACTAGTTTGTGCTGATAAATTTACCCTTCTTTGCCAGCCCACATTGTAAGATCACTGCAAGAAAGAATCAAAATTGACCAATTTGCTTCTCACTTGGCCTAATAATCTTTGGCTTGGTTTCTATTCACCTCAGTAGTTCCAAGATTTTAGTGGGCACAAGACTTAAGTCTTAAAACAGTTTGAAATAGGGGCACCTGGGTGGCCCAGTTGGTTAGGCATCCAACTCTTGATTTCGGCTCAGGTCATGATCTTAGGGTGGTGAGATCGAGCTCCATAGCAGGCTCCACATTCAATGTGGAACCTGCTTAAGATCCTCTCTCTCCCTCTTCCACTGCCCCTCCCCCCACCTCCTCCCTCTTTTAAAAAGAAAAACGGTTTAGTAGGTTTAAGTGTGTTCATTTTTACAGGCCACCCACCATCTCCCAGGTGGTTCTGATATAGAAAGTGCTTAGGCCCCACTTTCAGAACCACTCATTTATGGAGTTCACAGACAGATTTTACCAGAAACCATATGGCTTAAGCCTACCCAAAATGATCTGTCATGGAAGAGAGGAAAGTGCTTCAGCTTTTTTTTTTTTTTTAAAGATTTTATTTATTTATTTGACAGAGAGAAATACAGCGAGAGAGGGAACACAAGCAGGGGGAGAGGGAGAGGGAGAAGCAGGCCTCCCGCCGAGCAGGGACCCCGATGTGGGGCTCGATCCCAGGACCCCGGGATCATGACCTGGGCTGAAGGCAGACGCTTAACGACTGAGCCACCCAGGCGCCCCAGTGCTTCAGCTTTTATTTGTATTCTCTGTCCTGGTTTTGGTTAAGTATTGTCTCATTCTGTGTGTTCATGTCTTAAGCCCGGCTTCCATTAGTTAGTAAGAAAACAGGGCCCCCCAGGCAAAAGCTTTGAGGCTTCAGAGCCTGCTCACACCCTTTTCCACATCTTCCTCCTTCTCTGTCTCCAAAGACACCCTTTACCTGGTCACCTACTGCTGTGCCCCCTCTGTAAAACCAGCTTTCTCTCAGCTATGGTGGGAAGACGCCACCAGTGACTTCATGAGTTGGTGGTGTTACTTCATAACAGTAAAAGAGAGAGATGCCTTCCAGTACCCCCTTCCCGGTTCTGGCTTACCTTTACAGAGATTGCTGCAAAGAAATATAGGGGAGCGTAATGGGGTGGGGGTCGGAGGAGCAAGCAGGGATGGTGGGAAGGGGATTCAGGTATACTACAAAAGACAGGCTTCCCATTATCTGCCATGATTGAGCCAACAAGTCTCTGCAGGTAGCTGCCCTTCGAACAAGCTAGGCTTCAGCTTAGAAAAGACATTGCCTCAGCATTCTTTCTAAGATAACCTGACAGCTTGGTATCTGGAGCTGTTCAAGGAGAGGAATTACTGTTACATTAAAGCTCTTTTTCATGGACAGGATTCTAGGGTTTTTGTTCTAAGAATTGGCAAGAACTTCTTGTAAAGATAAGGAGGCAGCTGGCATTTGTGGCCTGTATTTATAATGGGACAAAGTCTGAGAACCGAATACTTTTTTTTTTTTTTTAAGATTTTTATTTATTTATTTGACAGAGAGAGAGAGACAGCGAGAGAGGGAACACAAGCAGGGGGAGTGGGAGAGGGAGAAGCAGGCTTCCTGCGGAACGAGGAGCCTGATGCGGGGCTCGATCCCAGGACCCTGGGATCATGACCTGAGCCGAAGGCAGACGCTTAACGACTGAGCCACCCAGGCGCCCCATGAGAACCGAATACTTTTGAGAGGGAGCTGATCTTTGCACCTAGAAGGCCATGTTTTGTTTCAGACGCACGTACTGCTTGCTTTTCAGATGCTTACTTTCCATCCCTTCCCTGTGCCCAGGAGGGCTGACCTAACCCTGCAAATTCTCAAAGGCCAATGAGCGCATCTATGGGAAAGCCCAGACGACCTCGAGTACCAGCACAGCCCAAGGCCTCACTGACAAATCATATTGATGGGCCAGAGGAAATGGGTGGCTGCGCTGTCACATCACCATGTGTGTCTGCTGAGCAGCATGTTTCTCTCAAGAATATCCCTTGGGTTTTGAAAGGCAGGGTTTGGGTGGGCGGGTAGGGTGGAGAGAAGCAGGTGCAGCATGAGCCGCAAGCAGGATACAGGTGTGGCACCTACTGTCGTGGGGGCTCATCCATTTAGATATATTCTGCTCTCAATGACAACCAGCTTCTTGTTGACCCATGTAATTGCAAATCTCTTTTCCTTCATCCCCAAGAAGACCTAATTTGGCCCAGGTGTTGAGATTAGGGGCTATTTCTGTTTCTTCTCCCCAGAGTAGCCAGATCAGCTAGGCCCTCAAGAAAAGAGACCCCAGTGGGCGCCTGGGTGGCTCAGTTGGTTAAGCGACTGCCTTCGGCTCAGGTCATGATCCTGGAGTCCCGGGATCGAGTCCCGCATCGGGCTCCCTGCTCGGCGGGGAGTCTGCTTCTCCCTCTGGCCCTCCCCCCTCTCATGTGTGCTCTCTCTCATTCTCTCTCTCTCAAATAAATAAATAAAATCTTAAAAAAAAAAAAAAAGAAAAGAGACTCCAGCACATGGAAATACCAAAGGGTTACCTCCTACTGCCAAGCTGGTAACAGCCATGGGGATTAATGCAGGGAATGTGAACTCTTCCAAGTCCCATATGGATACTCAGAAAATCCAGCATGTGCCCGGAGATGATTTAGTTCATTCTAACCCTAAGTACTGCAGAGGGGGGAAATAATTTTCCCTTTACTCTTCTGAGTTCTTAGCTGAGAGTCCCATGATAAAAGGTAGATTCACAAGAGAAGAATATTATTAACTTGTTTGTGTTATGTATATGTGGGAGATACCCAGGGAAAAATGAGTAACTTAAAGAGGTGGCTTTAGAACTCAGTATTAAATTCCATCTTTATAGGGAGAGGGGAGGGAGGATGTGGGCCTCTCAGGGGAGAGTAAGTGATTTTTATGGAAGATGAAGGGCCTGAAGAAGAATAGGCAGGGGACGCCTGGGTGGCTCAGTTGGTTAAGCGGCTGCCTTCGGCTCAGGGCATGATCCCAGGGTCCTGGGATCCAGTCCCACATCGGGCTCCTTGCCCAGCAGGGAGCCTGCTTCTCCCTCTGCCTGCCTCTCCCCCTGCTTGTGTTCTGTCTCTCTGACAAATAAATAAATAAAATCTTTTTTTTTTTTTAATTTTAAATTTATTTATTTGAGAGAGAGAGAGAGAGAGAAACTGCATGAGAGGGGATAGGGTCAGAGGGAGAAGCAAGCTCCCCGCTGAGCCGGGAGCCCGATGCGGGACTCGATCCCAGGACTCCGGGATCATGACCTGAGCCGAAGGCAGTCGCTTAACCAACTGAGCCACCCAGGCGCCCAATAAATAAAATCTTAAAAAAAAAAAAAAAAGAAGAAGAATAGGCAGGAGGTATGACATTTTCTGACAGTTTATCTGGGTGGGTGTGGTGTGAACTTCTAGTCTACTCTTTTGTGATGAGTCAATCCTTCATGGTTGATGAAACTCCCAGGGAATTCCTTCTGGAGAATCTGTCTTTAGGCAGGGAAGGGGAGTTCAGAGAAAGCCTCTCCATGCATTTCCTCTCCTTCAAATGCCTACAGCTCAAAATAGTCCACACACTGAAGCCACATCTTTTGGGATGACGTCTCCTGCTACTCTTCAATAATAATACATAATGTTAATACCTTCCCTGAACAAGAGCTAGATTTCACTTTTTTTTTTTTAAGATTTTTATTTATTTATTTGTGAGAGCTAGAGAGAGCATGAGTGGGGGGAGGGGCAGAGGGAGAGGGGGAGAAGCAGACATTCCGCTGAGCAGAGAGCCCATGCAGGGCTCCGTCCCAGGACTCCCAAGATCATGAGCTGAGCCAAAGTCAGACGCTTCACCGACTGAGCCACCCAGGTACCCCTCACTTATTTTTTTAATCAGTTATAATTGTTAATCCTTTTTGGGTTTGATGTTGGTATTATGTTTATCTTTTTTTTTTTTATTCAACTTCTAGCATGCATACTGCAGTGATTACAAATGCAGTGATAATGTAGGGATTTGCTTCAAAATAAATGGGAGTTGGGAGAAGAAGGGGAGAGAGAGATGAAACGAGATTGGCCATGAGTAAATAATCATTCTTTTGTCTACTTTGTGTATATCATAAAACTCAGAGTAAATAGTTGGAAATTTTTTCTAATTATTTATGAAAATAAATAGGAACTTTTACTCAATTAGCTGTGATGTAAACTAAGTATTAATCCCCAAAAGTAGGCCAGCCTGAGTTTTTCTAACAAGATCTTTGACTGATCTTCAAACATTGTCACTATTCTATGAACACCACTTAGGTTCACTGGTCAAATAGAAAATGCATACACTACCCTAAGCTCCTTTACCCCAGATTTTTAAAAATGGGGAAAAATTTTTCTAAATTCAAGTGTGATAGGACAGAGAACAGCTCTGTGCAGTGCAGCTCTGTAGTACATGCTGTGGGAGTGGAGACCTGGTGTGGAGGCAAGAAAGCCAGAGTCTCATTCAGACACTGAAATGTGATAAACAACCCTTATATGAAGATGCCCCTCCCAGAAACCACGTGTTGGGCTGCTCTTAAGAAGCCACAGATCCAGGAATAGATTCTTTTCCTTGAGCCTCATTTTCAGAGGTATAAAATGAAGACAGGCAATCTTGTGTTCTTCAGGTTTCTTGGAATCTGCAATATCTAAGCATTGCCCTTTAGACTCTTAAAAAAATAAAACCAATTAAGGTGTGATGGCCCCTCCCAGTAGCAGTGATGAGCTCATGCGGGCTTAGTAAGGCCAACTCTCCTACATTTCACCCAGTTGCCTGAGAAGAAACAGTAAAGCTTCCTCAACGGAAATATTCCTTCTTGACCCACAGTATTTGCTGTATCCTTTTGTCAGATCTTTTCCTGGGAAAATTGGAAGGGCAGACCATCACCTCACTAAAATGCCCCTGACCAGTTTGGTCCAAGTTTGCCAGAACAGGATCCACCCTCCAGTAGAAAATTTCTCTGGCCTTTCCCATGCCAGTCTTCCCAGGTCCAGGAATCCCCAGTGAAATACATCCCTTCCTGTTGCTATTTATGCTGTCTGGTGTAGCCAGAAAGGGCTCTGGGCTGAAATCAGAATGCCCAGCCTCTAGTGCTGATTTGAGGAACATGAAGTACTTAAGGGAAATGAGTAGAGCCCTTTTCCCCAAGGGATACAGAAAACCCTGGACCCTGCCCTCCAGGGGCTTATGATCCAAGGAGGGAAAACACAAGCAAACTGTAGGCATTCATAATTTTAAAACAAACCCCCCGTTAGGGCATGCAGTTGCCGTGGCAGTCATACCTTATAGAGTACTGGGAAGGAGCATTCTGAAAAGGAGGGTCAGCCCTCAGGGCACACAAGGCACTGGGCAAGATTCCCTATAGGACGAAGGCCAGCCAGAGCTAAATCTTTGAAGATAATCAGTGCTTGCCGGGGCCAGGAAAGACGTCTTAGGCTGCCTAAGTGCACGACTGGGGTAACATGATGGGAGGTTAAAAGCCAAAGAGGGAGGTTCCAAATTGCAGAGGGCCTCCTTAATTCATCTTCAGCTGCATCCTGTAGGTACTGGAGAATCGGAAGTGTTTCAGTGGGGTGGGGGTGAGGAGATGATGTAACTCTCCTATCATATTTGGGTTTTTCCAAGATCACAGGGTAAAGTGATCTTCCATATAGACAGAAGGCATGAGATGGAGGAAGGGTCTCTCAGAGCTCACATGAGGTAGGGAGGTACAGTGGTCCAGGCAGAAGACCTTGAGGACCCTGGCGAAGCCAGCAGACCTGGGAAAGAACAGGAGGGGGCGTAACTGGAGAATATTAAGTAGATAAATTCCACAGGTCTTGGTGTCTGAATGAGTTTGGCACGAAACAGGCAGTCAATGTTTGGGAGTAATGGAGGTTCTAGGCACTCAGATTATTGTGTAGTCAGTCCCTCAGTGCTCTTATTTAGCTTCCTTATTTGTGAAGTGGATAATAGGTGTGGCACACACTCGCCTTGTCCAAGTTTCATGAGCACTGGTATGGTATCATGCACAGTATGGTTATGCGTGCTCTTTGCAAACAGCAATGCAAATTTAAAGTCATTTGGAAAATCCAGTACAAAGGGGTGGCAAGAGGGAGGAGGCAGAGAACAGGTGTTTGGCCAACCAGTGTATTTTTAGCACAGGTAGAGAAAATGCATATTTGGTGTGGGAGAAATTAAGAACAGGAAATAAAGATGTCAAATGTAAGATCTGTTAAAATGTATTTAGGGGAACCTGGATGGCTCCGTTGGTCGAGTGTCCAACTCTTGATCTCAGCTCAGGTCTGGATCTCAGATGCTTGAGTTAAAAAAAAAAAAAAAAATCTATTTAGGCTTACTGCTTATATTTTCTTGAAAGAGGTACTAATTTTCATTTGTAAATTACACTAATTCTAATTCTTCCATCCTGTGCAAGTTAGTTATCTTTAAAATACTGGGATAAACATTTCTTCTCAACAGCAGTGAGGAGTTACTCTATAATTATTACATATGTTAATACATATAATATGATATATATTTGATTATATCATGATATTAACAAAATATATATGCTATATTGCTGTGTCCTATATGATATATAATGATATAAATAGCAAATAATTCTCTGACAATAATACATATAAAACACAGGGATAGATTCCAGGGGAGAAAAACACAGATAAGAGACAGTTAATGGGTTTACTTTCATGAGCAGGTTACATTAATACTTTTGAATCTTACAACTAAAAATAATCCAAAAAAGTACTCTTTTATAATTTTTTGCCATAGAGATAGCATGAACTGTTCTTTGCTTAAGTATCTTGTTTGGAAGTGTTTTAGTTAAACCAAGGCTTCTTAGAGGAAACTGTTCTCTCTACTGTATGGATATTGCATTTTTAAAAAGTGAGAGGGGAGCTTGGCTGGTGCAGTCGGTTAAGTGTCCAAATCTTGATTTCCGCTCAGGTTATGATCTGAGGGCCATGAGATAGAGCCCTGCGTTGGGCTCCATGCTCAGCGGGGAGTCTGCTTTTCTCCCTCTCCCCGGCCCTCCCATCACTCGCACGCTCTCTCTCGCTCTCTCAAATAAATAAATAAATCTTTTAAAAATATTAATTTATAAATAAAATAAAAAATACAAAGCGACAGCGCCCTTCTTGTCTAGTGGTTGAGTCGCATTGATTTTGATTAGAAAGAATCCTGAGCCTCAGTAATATAGAGCACTTAAGCAAAGAGAATTTTCTCATGCCCTGATGACCTCCAAAGGGCCCGTGCCCATTTCGATCACTGGGGGTGATGTGGCAGGAAGTCTGGAGCCGACTTCTGGAAATTCCTGTATGGCACAGCCCGGTGAACATGCTGAGCTGTCCTCACACACACGCGGCTCTGAGCCGTGAGATCAGAGTAAAGAAGGCTGAGCAAGTAGTACAACTGAGCTCGAGTAGGGGAAACGACGGAGGGACAGTGTGCCCGAGCTCTCGCCAGTGCTATTTTGGAGTCTTGCGGCAACTTTTAACTGCTGCAATGCCCATGTATGTGGGTCTTTTAGCTCTTGGGCTTTTGATGTTTTTGGGGGGGTTTTTTGCTTTTTTGTTTTAACCTGTCTAGAACAGAAAGAGTCCCAGGAAATGAAGGGTGTCAGAGGAAAGAAAGCACTTTAGTCATCACAGATGACAGCCAGGGTGCGAGCAGGCAGCCCCATCTCCTGTCTCCGGCGTTTCCAGTCCAAATGCCTCCTCCAGCAGCTGAGGACCAAAGCAGCACAGCACGTTTCCACGGACACAGTGGGGGCTCCACAAAACAAGAACAAACATTGCTCTTTAAGTCGGCTTCCAGTGGCCCTGGGTCAGGGTGGGGTGTTGTGTGTGTGTGTGTGTGTGTGTGTATGTTTTGTTTTGTTTAATTTTAAATGTAACTGTGCTATTAATAGGTAAAATATTCCCTTCTAGTTAAGTACATGTATTTCTGGCATGGTACATTCCCTCTCTCTCCGGAATAAACGTCACTCTCATGCATGGTAACAAGAGAAATGAAACTTAATTCAGGAGGCATTCATTTGTATTAACACAAAGTCATGTTCTGCCCACGTCATTTATTAGGGATGTCCTGCTTGGGGGCGGCGGTGGGGGGGGGGGGGTCTGCCTTGTCCCCTTTCTCTCTTACCACCTAGTCCTCTGCCTTCTCTTTGCTGGAAGAGTACCTATAAATCCCGACTCCCTCACATTCCTCTCGTCCAGTACCCATCTATCAGAGGAGATGAACGTCATTTTCTCAGGAGTATCATTTTTCTTAAAGATTTTATTTATTTATTTTAGAGAGAAAGAGCGTGTGTGTGCGAGCAGGAGGGAGAGGGAGAGAGAGAGAGAATCTCAAGCAGACTCCTCGCTGAGCACAGAGCTGATCTCGCGGGGCTTGATCTTGCAACCCTGAGATCGTGACCGGAGCCAAAAGTAAGAGTCAGGCGCTCAACCGACTGAGCCACCCAGGCGGCCCTCATGAGTAGCATTTTAAGAAAGTTGTGCCTCGTCTTAGGGCAGGGCCCTCTTATTTTCTCAAAATCTTGAGGCTCCTCTGCTCAGCAGCACCTTTCTACCTCAGCCACTTGATTTTTTATGATTCTACTCACCTCTCAGGCTCTTCCACTAAAAACACCTTCTCTTTAGAGCTCCTACATCCATGTTAATTATTCCTTTCTCTTTCCTTGCACGCTGTAACGTTTTAGGACTTCTGCCTGAAGCCTTTGTCCTCCCAATTTTGTACTATCCTTGGTCCTCTTTTCCTTTAAAATGCAGTTCCAAATTGATATTTTTTGATGGAACCCCACATAGGCATTAACATCTTTATTTGGGTTTTAATGAGGTTGATAGAACAGTGGGTTTGGTTTTTTTTTTTAATGTGTGCCAGTTGTCTTTATTTCAAATGTAAATCTGTTCAGAGCAGGGACAGTCCTTACATATTTGTTCTTTCCTTCTTCCTTGCCATGTTTGGGATGTGGTAGGTTCAAAGACTATGCATGTGGCTATTTATCTTGGATATCAGATCTCTTTTGGTGTAGAGGTGTTTAAAAATTGTGGCCCTCCCCAAAGCTAGTTGAAAGAACTTAATTTTCCTTAAATTCTAGCATTCCTGCTCTGGGCAATAGGCACATTTATGAATTTGAGCAGTTCCAAGTCCAACGTATGTAAAACAGCTTTGCTTTTATCATTCAGAATTGCCTGTAATTGCAAATGGCTATTTTATTTTAGGACATATTCTTTTTCTATACCGTGTCCTATAAATATATTCCCAGTGATCCAGTTGCTCTCCATAATCTAGGTTTTAATTTATAGTTGTTTCTCAAGTACCTCAGGTACTTTCTGATCTTATTTAATATTTATGATGTTTTTGAGTATTTTCCATAATAGCTAAAGATTTGTTAATATTGTACTTAATCTAAGTATTTTTTTCCCTGGATTTCATGCCCTTTTCTTTTGTATTCCTATCTTTCTGTTTTGCTAAGTGTTTCATTCTGCTTTTAAAATTTATTTCTTCCCCAAACACATCCTTCAGGCCAAAGTTTTCATAAATGTCCTCGAATGTATCTTAGGTACATGAAAATGGCTTATTCTGACATTGAGCAATTGCTGGTAAAAAACAACTTCAAAAAAGGAGTGGAGATAGAAATACAAAAACTATTTAAAGTCCTTGCCCTGAGAAAATTATATTCTTGTTGAAAGGAGCTATATTAAACATATTTTTAGAAATTTTGTTAGCACTGAGCAATGCAACATACAAAATACTATTTACATGCCAAGGGCGTAAATAACAGGGAATTCACCATCAGCAACATCAATTTGCCTTTTCTGGAAATTGGAAAAGTCAATTGCTGTCTCCTTGATGTATTTTCTTGTCATTTTATTTTGTTGTTTTCCATTTGTGCTTGGCCTCAGAGTACCATCACTGAGAAGTTACTTAGTTTGATTATAATTTTGCTTGCGATCATCGTTTCTTCCAACAATGAAGACAGTCTGTTTGAGTTGTCACAGGGATTCAAATTATCGCTCACCTAACTAATGATCAGTGTGAGGATTAAGTCCGTACACAATGCTGATTCACTGTAAGGGAAAGTGGGAAGACAACCTTTTTCTCCCTTCTTGCACATTCAGCATGGCCCCCTTCCAATAGAAGTTGTACGGCACGCCTGGGAAGGGGGGTTTACCATGTAGGTTGAAAGAAAATGTAAATCCAGGCCCTTCTTAAAATGCTGATTGTTGGGGCATCTGGCTGGCTCAGTCAGTAGAGCATGGGACTCCAGATCGGGTTGAGATGAAGCCCCATGTTGGGTGTAGAGATTACTTAAAAAAAAAAAAAAAAATGCTGATTTTTTTTTTTTTTTTTTTGGCCTGTGCTACAAATATACTCAAAGTTGTCTGGTCAGTAAGTATTAATTGCACAATATCTTATATCTAGACACTGGAGCTAAAGAGATGGGGGCCAGTATCAGAAGGGTCTATAATTAGACATGCCCCGGGCATGGAACAGTGTGTGGTTGTGGGGAGTTGGGAAGGAGCAGAGAGGATAGCCCAGGCTGGAGCCGAGGCCCAGAGGGAGGATGGAACACGATGTAAGCGAGGCCGCGGGGAGAAGACCAACATGGCTGGAACACAGAACTCTTTTTGAAAAGTGGAGGAACATGGCAAAACTCCGGCAGTGCTTGGCTCATATCCAGATGCCACAATCCGATGCCCAACAGAAAGCCATTGTGGGTTCTGGAGCGGCAGCCTGATGCAACGGAGGTGGTGTCTCAGGAGGATGAATCGGGCATTGATGGCCCAGGCGACTTGCAGAGGGGGATCCCGGAGATGACTGCTGTGTGTTCAGAGGTTGAAGGGAAAGGTCCGCAGCTGCAGCTCGTCTGCACTGGTGACTTCATCTTGAAGCAGGGACAAAATCCCTCTCGGGTTGGTTTGGGTTTTTTTTTTTTTTCCTTTTCTTGTAAACATAAGCTAGTTTGAGTTGGGTTTCTGTCCCTTTGGAACCAGATTCCTGATGATCAAATGCTTTTTGGAATTGAGTCGCCTTAGGCTTTGGAAGCAAAGCAGTGATGTGGGCAAACAGAATTAGGAGAAGGTAGAAAGGCGGGAGTGACTCCCGTGATGGCTCCTGGGACAGAGACTTGGCCATTTGAATGCGAGCAGAGGGGAGCTCTGTGGGACCAGTTTAAAGAGGTGTGTTGGGGCCAGTTGGTGGCCCGTGGTGAGCCATTCCTCCATGCCTGGGATTGCAGCTGAGCTCGAGCTGTCGCTCTTGGCTATGGCCATGTGCTTGGGACTCAGCAGAAAGAGTTTCCAGCTGGCAGAACCTCTCCTCTGCAGTCAGATACTCCTTTTGCTGTTGTTCTTTTGGGTTCTCTTGGTTTCTTAGATACAGCTTTTTCACGATATGTTAGACGTCTATTGGTAACAATAGATATCTGTTATATCTAAAACTAGGTTTGCAAAATCCCTCCCACCCAACTACATTTCCTCTTGCATTCCCTGTATTTGTTGGTGGCAGTCCTATCTTCTCCATCCCCCAGATAACCTTGGGGTTATCTTGGATGTTGCTCTCCTCTCTTTTGGTGTTATCTCTGGATTCATTCTCCGTGCAGTTTCCTGCCTCTTGCCTTCGCCCTCAGCCCCCCACCCCCACCGCGTGCTTGGCCAATGATGTAGTATAATCCCCCCAAAGTCCATAGCTCTTTAGACCCTCACGACGGCTGTGTGGGAAAAGATGGGCACTTCACACCCTGCCGCTTCATTCCTTCTGCTTAAAAATGTTTCATTTATCCCTGCTGCCAACCAAATGAAGTCTAAAAGCAGCCCGCTCTCATTAGGAATCAAACTTTCCAAGGATGTAATTGCCACTTCTGTCTGCCCCCTATACTCCAGAGAAAACCAGACTGCTCGATTTCCTTGTGCATGTGTGACTCTTCCTTGTCTGCCTGTTTTTGCTACTGCCTTCCCTTGTATTTCCTGTGCCCTTTTGGTATCTCGACAAGTCTAAGTTGTATGTACTCAGCTCAAACGTCAATCCTTCCCCCATGACGGTTGCACAAATACAATGTCTCCCCGGACAGAGAGGTGGCAGAGATGAGTACAGTGTCGTAATGGGAGGGTTTGATTTTCTTCATCCACAGGAATGGATTTATTTTTTTAGTTATTTTTATGTATTTATTTAAAGCACAAATAGAAATATCATTTACACTTCTGGTTTCTTGTCCTGAAATGTATTTCTGACAGCTAATGAGAAAAATATTGCCTCCCCCATACATAACACACAATGTCATGCTGATTTCCTCCACAAATCTTCTCTGATTCTCCTCTTCACAATTAGATTTCTTTTTTTTTTTTTTTAAGATTTTATTTATTTGACAGAGAGAGAGACAGCGAGAGAGGGAACACAAGCAGGGGGAGTGGGAGAGGGAGAAGCAGGCTTCCCGCCGAGCAGGGAGCCCGATGTGGGGCTCAATCCCAGGGCCCTGGGATCATGACCTGAGCTGAAGGCAGACACTTAACAACTGAGCCACCCAGGCACCCCTCTTGCTTATTAATTTTCAACCTTATCTCTCCACTTCCTGTTTTGATGGAACATAAGAGTCAAATCAAACTAACTCCCTGCCTCTGTCTACCTACTTCTGATGTTACGTAGGCATACCTCTCTTTCTAAGTCCTACTTTCTCTTTTATCTCTTTAAAGAATACATCAACCTACACTTGATGAACAGCCAGTGCACAGGTTTTCTTGTGAGAGCTTGGGGCTGTGGTTGGAAGGATATGAGTGAGGGGGTCAGGAACTGAGGAGGGGTGAACAGGGCAGGTCACCAAATGTCTGGAAGGCCACTGAGGACTTGGACTCAAGGAGAACTGAGGAGTCCAGGGAGGTTTTCCCTTGCCATAATACTGTGATCCATTTCATGGGTGCCATCTTCTCTCTCTGAAGATGGGTTTTGCTTTTCTTGTTCACTTATTTAAGTTTTCTTCTGTTCTCTGAAGTCAGTTTCCTAAGGAGTTTACTTTCCTGTTGGTTTATCTCAGTCTTGTCGTTAAGACTTCAGGTTTTCAAGGGTCTGGCAATCCTTTGTTGTCATATCATATTTCAGAAAGAGGGACTAGAGAGCTCTTCTGGGATCTATGGACATAGATATGGGTAGTGGACATGGGTAGTGGATTGGCACCTAGCCTGGGGACTACTGATTCCACATGGAGAATGAGAAGGATTTACTGTAGGGCTCCACCCTCCATACTAGGTACCCTGGCTTTCTGCAACTAAGTTTGCTCTGTGTTTTCACTGACTCCCCTTCTGATGTTTGACCTCCATAGCTAAGTGTCTGTCTGCCTACCTGACGATGGGTCTGACAATGGGGGCTAGGGTCAAGAGGAGGCAGTCAAAGATCTCTTACACACACCTTTAATTTAATATAATGTATTCATCAACTTCTTAGTCCTCCTCCTATAGCATCTCATTGGACTTTGACGGACCAGATTACTGTTCTCTTACCTTCCACTGATGCCCATATTCTAACTACAGCTTCCTTACTTTGCTGCACGAGTTAATACTGTACTTTCTACTTCCCATATTCCAGAAATTTGGGAACTTACTCAAAGTAAGTTGATGGTTTCCCTCCATGATTATAAGCAGGAGTATTATTTGTTTTATACTTATTTTAACGGGCCTCAGAAAGGAGAGGCAAACATTTGCGCTCCATTCCTCCCTTTTGAACTAGAAGCCGGTCAGGTTTCATTAAAGGTTTTGCTGAAACCAAAGAATACTATGTTTTTGGCATTTTTTTTCTCCCTGCCTGTAAGCCTATCATAAAAGAGGTTAATTTGTCATCGACATCTTATTTTAATGTTAGGCCAACCCCTAATATCCACTTAACTTCTGATTGTTTAATATCAGTTATTTAAAAAGTCAATTCTGGAATATTGCAAGAATCCGTGATATAGTTGTGATAGGAAGTGTTGCTCCTGAATGTTTTGATCAACAGCCCAATAGAAAAATTGGCAAAATGTACATACAAACAGCTAAATCACAAAACAGGAAATTTCAAAATACATGAAAATACACTCAACCTTATTCATAGAGAATGGTAAATTAAAACTATAATGGAATTTTTTTTTACCTCTCATATTTTCAAAGATCAAAAATTTAACACTCGTCTTCATTAAAATTATTCTCATTATATGTGCCAGGTACTCTGCTAGGGACTTGGAAAAAAAATTTTTTTTTTGTTTAACACTTTATTATTAAGAATGTGTAAACACTGCTTTGTTTTGTGGGTGTGGGTTACAGAACCTCTACTGAAGGCAGTTTGGCAATAACTATACGTTTTTTAAATTGTGTGTGTTTTGACACAGGTATTTAATTTCCAGGAAGTTATCCTATGGATATACTGACACACAATAAACATACACAGACATTTGTTGCAGTGTTACTTGTATTTGTAGTAAGACTGACATCCACCTAAATGTCCGTCAATAAGGAACTGGTTAAATTATAATTTATCCATTGCGGTGGAACTCTATGCAGTCATTGAAAAGAATGCGGAAATCTCTGTGTCTACTCACAGGGAAAGAGAGCCAAGATACATAGTAAATAAAAAGGAAACAAAAGCAAGATGTGAGAGCACGCTCTCATTTGTGCTTAGACAATACATAACCTCGTTTATGTTCACAGACTCTTGCTGGAAAGACACACAGGAGCTAGGAACAGTAGTGGGTGCCTCTTGGGAGACAAACAGGGCCACCATGAAACAGGGATAGAAGGGAGATTTGGTTTCTGATTTGTAAATTTTTAATTGAAGTGGAGTTGATATACAATGTTACATGAGTTGCAGGTGTACAACATAGTAATTCTACAGGTCTATACATTATGCTGCCATCACCACAAGCATAGTTCCCTGTGCTGTACCTTTCATCCCCCTGCCTTATTGACTCCATAGCTAAAAGCCTGTATCTCCCACTCCCCTACCTCCATTGTGCCCATCCTCCTGCCCCTACCCTCTGGCAGCTATCAGTTTGTTCCCTGTATTTATGGGTCTCTTTCTGCTTTTTATTTGTATTTATTCATTTGTTTTGTTCTTTAGATTCCAAATATAAGTGAAATCATAAGGTATTTGTCTTTCTCTGTCTGACTTATTTCACTTAGCAGAACACCCTCTGGGCCCATCCATGTTGTGACAAATAGCAAAGTCTCGTTCTTTTTAATGGCTGTGTAATATTCCATTGTGTGTATATATACTGCATCTTTTTTTTTTACCATTAAATTCTTTTTTTCCCACTGTAGTATCTTTTTATTTTATTTATTTTTTATTATTATGTTAATCACCATACATTACATCATTAGTTTTAGATGAAGTGTTCCATGATTCATTGTTTGCGCACAACACCCAGTGCTCCATGCAGAACGTGCCCTTCCCAATACCCATCACCAGGCTAACCCATCCTCCCACCCCCTCCCCTCTAGAACCCTCAGTTTGTTTTTCAGAGTCCATTGTCTCTCATGGTCTGTCTCCCCCTCCCGATCCACCCCCCTTCATTCTTCCCCTCCTGCTATCTTCTTCTTTTTTTTTTTTTTTTTAACATATAATGTATTATTTGTTTCAGAGGTACAGGTCTGTGATTCAACAGTCTTACACAATTCACAGCGCTCACCATAACACATACCCTCCCCAATGTTCTTTATTCATTCATTTATCAGTAGATGCTTGGGCTGCTACCATAACTTGGCTCTTGTCAATAACACTGCAGTGAACATAGGGGTGCCTATATCTTTTCAGATTGGTATTTTTGTTTTCTTTGGGTAAATACCCAGAAGTGGAATTACTGGGTTGTGTGGTATTTCTATTTTTAATTTTTTGAGGAACCTCTACACTGTTTTCCACAGCGGCTGTCCCAAATTACATCCCACCAGCAGTGCATGAGGGTTTCCCTTTCTCCACATCCTCACCAGCATTTGTTATTTCTTGTCTTTTTGAGTCTTAGCCATTCTGACAGGTATGAGATGGTATCTCATTGTGGTTTTGATTTGCATTTCCCCAATGAGTGCTGATGATTAGACACATCTTCTCATGTGTCTGTTGGCCATCTCTGTATCTTCTTTGGAAAAATGTTTATTCGTGTCCTCTGCCCATTTTCTAGTCAGATTATTTGTTTTTTGGTGTTATGTGAGTTCTTTATATATTTTGGTTATTAACCCCTTATTGGATATATCATTTGCAAATAGCTTCTTGCATTCAGTAGGTTGTCTTTTTGTTTTGTTAATGTTTCCTACACTGTGTAAAGGCTTTTTTATTTTGATGTAGTCCCAATAGTTTGCTTTTGCTTTTGTTTTCTTTGCCTAAGGAGACATACCTAGAAGAATGTTTCTAAGGTCAATGTCACAGAGATTATTCACTGTGTTTTCTTCTACTAGCATTATGGTTTCAGGTCTCACATTTAAGTCTTTAATCCATTTTGAGTTTATTTTTGTGTATGGTGTAAGAAAGTGGTCCAGTTTCCTTTTTTCACATGTAGCCGTCCAGTTTTTCCAGCACCATTTATTGAAGAGACTGTCTTTTCCCCATTGTACATTCTTGCTTCCTTTGTCATAGATTAATTGACCATCTAAGTGCGGGTTTCTTTCTGGGCTCTCTTTTCTGTTCCATTGATCTATGTGCCTGTTTTGGGGCCAGTTACCATACTCTCTTGATGACTACAGCGTCGTAGTATATCTTGAAATCTGGGATTACCATACCTCCAGCTTTGTTCTTCTTTGTCAAGGTTGCTTTGGGTATTTGGAGTCTTTTGTGGTTCCATACAAATTTTAGGATTATTTGTTCTAGTTTTGTGAAAAACGCTCTTGGTATTTTGATAGGGACTACACTGTGTAGATTGCTTTGTCCATACCATTGTGGACATTGTAACAGTATTCTTTCAGTCCATGAGCACAGGCTCTCTTTCCATTTGTTTGTGTCATCTTTGATTTCTTTCATCAGTGGTTTATGGTTTTCAGAGTTCCATTTGTAACTTTTGAATTGTGTACTTCTGTTTCTAGTACTTATTCAGAAATGAATATGGAGACAGATACATAAAATTTAAAGTTTCTAGACAAAGATCTACTGTATCAAAACTGTAAATGAAAGACTTTTTTCCTGGCTTACAAAATCTAGTTTGGGAGATTTTGCATTTACTTTGCAGTTGGAGAGGCCGAGGGGTCTTAGGCCCTGCTCTG
This sequence comes from Mirounga leonina, assembly GCF_011800145.1. NCBI lineage: Eukaryota > Metazoa > Chordata > Mammalia > Carnivora > Phocidae > Mirounga > Mirounga leonina. The sequence goes on from NW_023270426.1 coordinate 11,991,998, forward strand.
CACCCTTCTTACGGTTACCATGATGTCTCGATCTGTACTACAGCTGCTGCCCAGCCACCCCCAGAGCCCTCCTCTCTCCTTGTAGTCCCTCTTGTTCCCACATAGTGCCGCCCTCGTCTGCCAGCCAGCCTTAAAGCCACTAAGCAAGTAACACACCCCAAACAGGGGTTTGGTGGGGCGCCTGGGTGGTTCAGTTGGTTAGGCGTCTGACCCGTGATTTGGGCCCAGGTCATGATCTCTGGGTTGTGAGACCGAGCCCCACGTTGGGCTCCATACTCAGCAGAGAGTCGTCTGCTTGAGATTCTCTCTCTCCCTTTTCCCCGCCACCCCCCCAAATAAATAAATCTTAAAAAACAAACAAACAGGGCGCCTGGGTGGCTCAGT